>NC_083757.1:0-265000 GCF_033458585.1 Syngnathus typhle
GATTTATAGACCCTTAGGTTGATTTATAGACCTTAAGTAGACGTTTAAAATAGGTTTAATTATAGATCTCAAATAGACCAGAAATAGACGTCTAAAATAGGTTTATTTTTAGATCTAAAATAGGTTGATATATGGACCTAAAATAGACGATTTATAGACCAGAAATAGACGTCTAAAATAGGTTGATTTTTTAGATCTAAAATAGGTTGATATATAGACCTAAAATAGACGCCTAGATTAGGTTGATTTATAGACCCTTAGGTTGATTTATAGACCTAACGTAGACGTTTAAAATAGGTTTATTTATAGATCTAAAATAGGTTGATTTATAGACCAGAAATAGACGTCTAAAATAGGTTGATTTTTAGATCTAAAATAGGTTGATATATAGACCTAAAATAGACGCCTAAATTAGGTTGATTTATAGACCCTTAGGTTGATTTATAGACCTAAAGTAGACGTTTAAAATAGATCTAAAATAGGTTGATTTATAGACCAGAAATAGACGTCTAAAATAGGTTGATTTTTAGATCTAAAATAGGTTGATATATAGACCTAAAATAGACGATTTATAGACCAGAAATAGATGTCTAAAATAGGTTGATTTATAGATCTGAAATAGGTTGATATATAGACCTAAAATACATGCCTAAATTAGGTTGATTTATAGACCCTTAGGTTGATTTATAGACCTAAAGTAGACGTTTAAAATAGGTTGATTTTTAGATCTAAAATAGGTTGATATATAGACCTAAAATAGACGATTTATAGACCAGAAATAGACGTCTAAAATAGGTTGATTTTTAGATCTAAAATAGGTTGATATATAGACCTAAAATAGACGCCTAAATTAGGTTGATTTATAGACCCTTAGGTTGATTTATAGACCTAAAGTAGACGTTTAAAATAGATCTAAAATAGGTTGATTTATAGACCAGAAATAGACGTCTAAAATAGGTTGATTTTTAGATCTAAAATAGGTTGATATATAGACCTAAAATAGACGCCTAAATTAGGTTGATTTATAGACCTAAAGTAGACGTTCAAAATAGGTTTATTTATAGATCTAAAATAGGTTGATTTATAGACCAGAAATAGACGTCTAAAATAGGTTGATTTTTTAGATCTAAAACAGGTTGATATATAGACCTAAAATATACGCCTAGATTAGGTTGATTTATAGACCTAACGTAGACGTTTAAAATGGGTTTAATTATAGATCTCAAATAGACCAGAAATAGACGTCTAAAATAGGTTGATTTTTAGATCTAAAATAGGTTGATATATAGACCTAAAATAGACGATTTATAGACCAGAAATAGACGTCTAAAATAGGTTGATTTTTAGATCTAAAATAGGTTGATATATAGACCTAAAATAGACGCCTAAATTAGGTTGATTTATAGACCTAAAGTAGACGTTTAAAATAGATCTAAAATAGGTTGATTTATAGACCAGAAATAGACGTCTAAAATAGGTTGATTTTTAGATCTAAAATAGGTTGATATATAGACCTAAAATAGACGCCTAAATTAGGTTGATTTATAGACCCTTAGGTTGATTTATAGACCTAAAGTAGACGTTTAAAATAGGTTTAATTATAGATCTCAAATAGACCAGAAATAGACGTCTAAAATAGGTTGATTTTTAGATCTAAAATAGGTTGATATATAGACCTAAAATAGACGATTTATAGACCAGAAATAGACGTCTAAAATAGGTTGATTTTTAGATCTAAAATAGGTTGATATATAGACCTAAAATAGACGCCTAAATTAGGTTGATTTATAGACCTAAAGTAGACGTTTAAAATAGATCTAAAATAGGTTGATTTATAGACCAGAAATAGACGTCTAAAATAGGTTGATTTTTAGATCTAAAATAGGTTGATATATAGACCTAAAATAGACGCCTAAATTAGGTTGAATTATAGACCCTTAGGTTGATTTATAGACCTAAAGTAGACGTTTAAAATAGGTTTATTTTTAGATCTAAAATAGGTTGATATATAGACCTAAAATAGACGATTTATAAACCAGAAATAGACGTCTAAAATAGGTTGATTTTTAGATCTAAAATAGGTTGATATATAGACCTAAAATAGACGCCTAAATTAGGTTGATTTATAGACCTAAAGTAGACGTTTAAAATAGATCTAAAATAGGTTGATTTATAGACCAGAAATAGACGTCTAAAATAGGTTGATTTTTAGATCTAAAATAGGTTGATATATAGACCTAAAATAGACGCCTAAATTAGGTTGATTTATAGACCCTTAGGTTGATTTATAGACCTTAAGTAGACGTTTAAAATAGGTTTAATTATAGATCTCAAATAGACCAGAAATAGACGTCTAAAATAGGTTTATTTTTAGATCTAACATAGGTTGATATATAGACCTAAACTAGACGATTTATAGACCAGAAATAGAAGTCTAAAATAGGTTGATTTTTTAGATCTAAAATAGGTTGATATATAGACCTAAAATAGACGCCTAGATTAGGTTGATTTATAGACCCTTAGGTTGATTTATAGACCTAACGTAGACGTTTAAAATAGGTTTATTTATAGATCTAAAATAGGTTGATTTATAGACCAGAAATAGACGTCTAAAATAGGTTGATTTTTAGATCTAAAATAGGTTGATATATAGACCTAAAATAGACGCCTAAATTAGGTTGATTTATAGACCCTTAGGTTGATTTATAGACCTAAAGTAGACGTTTGAAATAGATCTAAAATAGGTTGATTTATAGACCAGAAATAGACGTCTAAAATAGGTTGATTTTTAGATCTAAAATAGGTTGATATATAGACCTAAAATAGACGCCTAAGTTAGGTGTATTTATAGACCCTTAGGTTGATTTATAGACCTAAAGTAGACGTTTAAAATAGATCTAAAATAGGTTGATTTATAGACCAGAAATAGACGTCTAAAATAGGTTGATATATAGACCTAAAATAGACGCCTAAATTAGGTTGATTTATAGACCCTTAGGTTGATTTATAGACCTAAAGTAGATGTTTAAAATAGATCTAAAATAGGTTGATTTATAGACCAGAAATAGACGTCTAAAATAGGTTGATTTTTTTGATCTAAAATAGGTTGATATATAGACCTAAAATAGACACCTAGATTAGGTTGATTTATAGACCCTTAGGTTGATTTATAGACCTAACGTAGACGTTTAAAATAGGTTTATTTATAGATCTAAAATAGGTTGATTTAAAGACCAGAAATAGACGTCTAAAATAGGTTGATTTTTAGATCTAAAATAGGTTGATATATAGACCTAAATTAGACGCCTAAATTAGGTTGATTTATAGACCCTTAGGTTGATTTATAGACCTAAAGTAGACGTTTAAAATAGATCTAAAATAGGTTGATTTATAGACCAGAAATAGACGTCTAAAATAGGTTGATTTTTAGATCTAAAATAGGTTGATATATAGACCTAAAATAGACGCCTAAATTAGGTTGATTTATAGACCCTTAGGTTGATTTATAGACCTAAAGTAGACGTTTAAAATAGGTTTATTTATAGATCTAAAATAGACCAGAAATAGACGTCTAAAATAGGTTGATTTTTAGATCTAAAATAGGTTGATATATAGACCTAAAATAGACGCCTAAATTAGGTTGATTTATAGACCCTTAGGTTGATTTATAGACCTAAAGTAGACGTTTAAAATAGATCTAAAATAGGTTGATTTATAGACCAGAAATAGACGTCTAAAATAGGTTGATATATAGACCTAAAATAGACGCCTAAATTAGGTTGATTTCTAGACACTTAGGTTGATTTATAGACCTAAAGTAGACGTTTAAAATAGGTTTAATTATAGATCTCAAATAGACCAGAAATAGACGTCTAAAATAGGTTGATTTTTAGATCTAAAATAGGTTGATATATAGACCTAAAATAGACGATTTATAGACCAGAAATAGACGTCTAAAATAGGTTGATTTTTAGATCTAAAATAGGTTGATATATAGACCTAAAATAGACGCCTAAATTAGGTTGATTTATAGACCCTTAGGTTGATTTATAGACCTAAAGTAGATGTTTAAAATAGATCTAAAATAGGTTTATTTATAAACCAGAAATAGACGTCTAAAAAAGGTTGATTTTTAAACAAAAATAGACGTCTAAAAAAGGTGAATTTTTAAACCAAAAATAGACGTCTAAAATAGGTTGATTTTTAGACCAAAAGTAGACGTCCAAAAAAGGTTGATTTTTAAACCAAAAATAGACGTCTAAAATAGGTTGATTTTTAAACCAAAAATAGACGTCTAAAATAGGTTAATTTTTAAACCAGAAATAGACGTCTAGAATAGATTGATTTTTAGATCTAAAATAGGTTGATATATAGACCTAAAATAGACACCTAAATTAGGTTGATTTATAGACCCTTAGGTTGATTTATAGACCTAAAGTAGACGTTCAAAATAGGTTTATTTATAGATCTAAAATAGGTTGATTTATAGACCAGAAATAGAAGTCTAAAATAGGTTGATTTTTTAGATCTAAAATAGGTTGATATATAGACCTAAAATAGACGCCTAGATTAGGTTGATTTATAGACCCTTAGGTTGATTTATAGACCTAACGTAGACGTTTAAAATAGGTTTATTTATTTAGATCTAAAATAGGTTGATATACAGACCTAAAATAGACGATTTATAGACCAGAAATAGACGTCTAAAATAGGTTGATTTTTAGATCTAAAATAGGTTGATATATAGACCTAAAATAGACGCCTAAATTAGGTTGATTTATAGACCCTTAGGTTGATTTATAGACCTAAAGTAGACGTTTAAAATAGGTTTATTTTTAGATCTAAAATAGGTTGATATATAGACCTAAAATAGACGTTTTATAGACCAGAAATAGACGTCTAAAATAGGTTGATTTTTAGATCTAAAATAGGTTGATATATAGACCTAAAATAGACGCCTAAATTAGGTTGATTTATAGACACTTAGGTTGATTTATAGACCTAACGTAGACATTTAAAATAGGTTTATTTATAGATTTAAAATAGACCAGAAATAGACATCTAAAATAGGTTGATTTTTAGATCTAAAATAGGTTGATATATAGACCTAAAATAGACGCCTAAATTAGGTTGATTTATAGACCCTTAGGTTGATTTATAGACCTAAAGTAGACGTTTAAAATAGATCTAAAATAGGTTGATTTATAGACCAGAAATAGAGGTCCAAAATAGGTTGATTTTTAGATCTAAAATAGGTTGATATATAGACCTAAAATAGACGCCTAAATTAGGTTTATTTATAGACCCTTAGGTTTATTTATAGACCTAAAGTAGACGTTTAAAATAGGTTTAATTAATGATCTCAAATAGACCAGAAATAGACGTCTAAATTAGGTTGATTTTTAGATCTAAAATAGGTTGATATATAGACCTAAAATAGACGATTCATAGACCAGAAATAGACGTCTAAAATAGGTTGATTTTTAGATCTAAAATAGGTTGATATAAAGACCTAAAATAGACGCCTAAATTAGGTTGATTTATAGACCCTTAGGTTGATTTATAGACCAAAAGTAGACGTTTAAAATAGGTTTATTTTTAGATCTAAAATAGGTTGATATATAGACCTAAAACAGACGATTTATAGACCAGAACTAGACGTCTAAAATAGGTTGATTTTTAGATCTAAATAGGTTTGTATATAGACCTAAAATAGACGCCTAAATTAGGTTGATTTATAGACCTAAAGTAGACGTTTAAAATAGATCTAAAATAGGTTGATTTATAGACCAGAAATAGACGTCTAAAATAGGTTGATTTTTAGATCTAAATTAGGTTGATATATAGACCTAAAATAGACGCCTAAATTAGGTTGATTTATAGACCCTTAGGTTGATTTATAGACCTTAAGTAGACGTTTAAAATAGGTTTAATTATAGATCTCAAATAGACCAGAAATAGACGTCTAAAATAGGTTTATTTTTAGATCTAAAATAGGTTGATATATGGACCTAAAATAGACGATTTATAGACCAGAAATAGACGTCTAAAATAGGTTGATTTTTTAGATCTAAAATAGGTTGATATATAGACCTAAAATAGACGCCTAGATTAGGTTGATTTATAGACCCTTAGGTTGATTTATAGACCTAACGTAGACGTTTAAAATAGGTTTATTTATAGATGTAAAATAGGTTGATTTATAGACCAGAAATAGACGTCTAAAATAGGTTGATTTTTAGATCTAAAATAGGTTGATATATAGACCTAAAATAGACGCCTAAATTAGGTTGATTTATAGACCCTTAGGTTGATTTATAGACCTAAAGTAGACGTTTAAAATAGATCTAAAATAGGTTGATTTATAGACCAGAAATAGACGTCTAAAATAGGTTGATTTTTAGATCTAAAATAGGTTGATATATAGACCTAAAATAGACGCCTAAGTTAGGTGTATTTATAGACCCTTAGGTTGATTTATAGACCTAAAGTAGACGTTTAAAATAGGTTTAATTAGAGATCTGAAATAGACCAGAAATAGACGTCTAAAATAGGTTGATTTTTAGATCTAAAATAGGTTGATATATAGACCTAAAATAGACGATTTATAGATCAGAAATATACGTCTAAAATAGGTTGATTTTTAGATCTGAAATAGGTTGATATATAGACCTAAATAGACGCCTAAATTAGGTTGATTTATAGACCCTTAGGTTGATTTATAGACCTAAAGTAGACGTTTAAAATAGATCTAAAATAGGTTGATTTATAGACCAGAAATAGATGTCTAAAATAGGTTGATTTTTAGATCTAAAATAGGTTGATATATAGACCTAAAATAGACGCCTAAATTAGGTTGAATTATAGACCCTTAGGTTGATTTATAGACCTAAAGTAGACGTTTAAAATAGGTTTATTTTTAGATCTAAAATAGGTTGATATATAGACCTAAAATAGACGATTTATAAACCAGAAATAGACGTCTAAAATAGGTTGATTTTTAGATCTAAAATAGGTTGATATATAGACCTAAAATAGACGCCTAAATTAGGTTGATTTATAGACCTAAAGTAGACGTTTAAAATAGATCTAAAATAGGTTGATTTATAGACCAGAAATAGACGTCTGAAATAGGTTGATTTTTAGATCTAAAATAGGTTGATATATAGACCTAAAATAGACGTTTAAAATAGATCTAAAATAGGTTGATTTATAGACCAGAAATAGACGTCTAAAATAGGTTGATTTTTAGATCTAAAATAGGTTGATATATAGACCTAAAATAGACGCCTAAATTAGGTTGATTTATAGACCCTTAGGTTGATTTATAGACCTAAAGTAGACGTTTAAAATAGGTTTAATTATAGATCTCAAATAGACCAGAAATAGACGTCTAAAATAGGTTGATTTTTAGATCTAAAATAGGTTGATATATAGACCTAAAATAGACGATTTATAGACCAGAAATAGACGTCTAAAATAGGTTGATTTTTAGATCTAAAATAGGTTGATATATAGACCTAAAATAGACGCCTAAATTAGGTTGATTTATAGACCCTTAGGTTGATTTATAGACCTAAAGTAGACGTTTAAAATAGATCTAAAATAGGTTGATTTATAGACCAGAAATAGACGTCTAAAATAGGTTGATTTTTAGATCTAAAATAGGTTGATATATAGACCTAAAATAGACGCCTAAATTAGGTTGAATTATAGACCCTTAGGTTGATTTATAGACCTAAAGTAGACGTTTAAAATAGGTTTATTTTTAGATCTAAAATAGGTTGATATATAGACCTAAAATAGACGATTTATAAACCAGAAATAGACGTCTAAAATAGGTTGATTTTTAGATCTAAAATAGGTTGATATATAGACCTAAAATAGACGCCTAAATTAGGTTGATTTATAGACCTAAAGTAGACGTTTAAAATAGATCTAAAATAGGTTGATTTATAGACCAGAAATAGACGTCTGAAATAGGTTGATTTTTAGATCTAAAATAGGTTGATATATAGACCTAAAATAGACGCCTAAATTAGGTTGATTTATAGACCCTTAGGTTGATTTATAGACCTTAAGTAGACGTTTAAAATAGGTTTAATTATAGATCTCAAATAGACCAGAAATAGACGTCTAAAATAGGTTTATTTTTAGATCTAAAATAGGTTGATATATAGACCTAAAATAGACGATTTATAGACCAGAAATAGAAGTCTAAAATAGGTTGATTTTTTAGATCTAAAATAGGTTAATATATAGACCTAAAATAGACGCCTAGATTAGGTTGATTTATAGACCCTTAGGTTGATTTATAGACCTAACGTAGACGTTTAAAATAGGTTTATTTATAGATCTAAAATAGGTTGATTTATAGACCAGAAATAGACGTCTAAAATAGGTTGATTTTTAGATCTAAAATAGGTTGATATATAGACCTAAAATAGACGCCTAAATTAGGTTGATTTATAGACCCTTAGGTTGATTTATAGACCTAAAGTAGACGTTTAAAATAGATCTAAAATAGGTTGATTTATAGACCAGAAATAGACGTCTAAAATAGGTTGATTTTTAGATCTAAAATAGGTTGATATATAGACCTAAAATAGACGCCTAAGTTAGGTGTATTTATAGACCCTTAGGTTGATTTATAGACCTAAAGTAGACGTTTAAAATAGGTTTAATTATAGATCTCAAATAGACCAGAAATAGACGTCTAAAATAGGTTGATTTTTAGATCTAAAATAGGTTGATATATAGACCTAAAATAGACGATTTATAGACCAGAAATAGACGTCTAAAATAGGTTGATTTTTAGATCTAAAATAGGTTGATATATAGACCTAAAATAGACGCCTAAATTAGGTTGATTTATAGACCCTTAGGTTGATTTATAGACCTAAAGTAGACGTTTAAAATAGATCTAAAATAGGTTGATTTATAGACCAGAAATAGACGTCTAAAATAGGTTGATTTTTAGATCTAAAATAGGTTGATATATAGACCTAAAATAGACGCCTAAATTAGGTTGAATTATAGACCCTTAGGTTGATTTATAGACCTAAAGTAGACGTTTAAAATAGGTTTATTTTTAGATCTAAAATAGGTTGATATATAGACCTAAAATAGACGATTTATAAACCAGAAATAGACGTCTAAAATAGGTTGATTTTTAGATCTAAAATAGGTTGATTTATAGACCTAAAGTAGACGTTTAAAATAGATCTAAAATAGGTTGATTTATAGACCAGAAATAGACGTCTGAAATAGGTTGATTTTTAGATCTAAAATAGGTTGATATATAGACCTAAAATAGACGCCTAAATTAGGTTGATTTATAGACCCTTAGGTTGATTTATAGACCTTAAGTAGACGTTTAAAATAGGTTTAATTATAGATCTCAAATAGACCAGAAATAGACGTCTAAAATAGGTTTATTTTTAGATCTAAAATAGGTTGATATATAGACCTAAAATAGACGATTTATAGACCAGAAATAGAAGTCTAAAATAGGTTGATTTTTTAGATCTAAAATAGGTTAATATATAGACCTAAAATAGACGCCTAGATTAGGTTGATTTATAGACCCTTAGGTTGATTTATAGACCTAACGTAGACGTTTAAAATAGGTTTATTTATAGATCTAAAATAGGTTGATTTATAGACCAGAAATAGACGTCTAAAATAGGTTGATTTTTAGATCTAAAATAGGTTGATATATAGACCTAAAATAGACGCCTAAATTAGGTTGATTTATAGACCCTTAGGTTGATTTATAGACCTAAAGTAGACGTTTAAAATAGATCTAAAATAGGTTGATTTATAGACCAGAAATAGACGTCTAAAATAGGTTGATTTTTAGATCTAAAATAGGTTGATATATAGACCTAAAATAGACGCCTAAGTTAGGTGTATTTATAGACCCTTAGGTTGATTTATAGACCTAAAGTAGACGTTTAAAATAGGTTTAATTATAGATCTGAAATAGACCAGAAATAGACGTCTAAAATAGGTTGATTTTTAGATCTAAAATAGGTTGATATATAGACCTAAAATAGACGATTTATAGATCAGAAATATACGTCTAAAATAGGTTGATTTTTAGATCTGAAATAGGTTGATATATAGACCTAAAATACATGCCTAAATTAGGTTGATTTATAGACCCTTAGGTTGATTTATAGACCTAAAGTAGACGTTTAAAATAGGTTGATTTTTAGATCTAAAATAGGTTGATATATAGACCTAAAATAGACGATTTATAGACCAGAAATAGACGACGTCTAAAATAGGTTGATTTTTAGATCTAAAATAGGTTGATATATAGACCTAAAATAGACGCCTAAATTAGGTTGATTTATAGACCCTTAGGTTGATTTATAGACCTAAAGTAGACGTTTAAAATAGATCTAAAATAGGTTGATTTATAGACCAGAAATAGACGTCTAAAATAGGTTGATTTTTTAGATCTAAAATAGGTTGATATATAGACCTAAAATAGACACCTAGATTAGGTTGATTTATAGACCCTTAGGTTGATTTATAGACCTAACGTAGACGTTTAAAATAGGTTGATTTATAGATCTAAAATAGGTTGATTTATAGACCAGAAATAGACGTCTAAAATAGGTTGATTTTTAGATCTAAAATAGGTTGATATATAGACCTAAAATAGACGCCTAAATTAGGTTGATTTATAGACCCTTAGGTTGATTTATAGACCTAAAGTAGACGTTTAAAATAGATCTAAAATAGGTTGATTTATAGACCAGAAATAGACGTCTAAAATAGGTTGATTTTTAGATCTAAAATAGGTTGATATATAGACCTAAAATAGACGCCTAAATTAGGTTGATTTATAGACCCTTAGGTTGATTTATAGACCTAAAGTAGACGTTTAAAATAGATCTAAAATAGGTTGATTTATAGACCAGAAATAGACGTCTAAAATAGGTTGATTTTTAGATCTAAAATAGGTTGATATATAGACCTAAAATAGACGCCTAAATTAGGTTGATTTATAGACCCTTAGGTTGATTTATAGACCTAAAGTAGACGTTTAAAATAGGTTTATTTATAGATCTAAAATAGACCAGAAATAGACGTCTAAAATAGGTTGATTTTTAGATCTAAAATAGGTTGATATATAGACCTAAAATAGACGCCTAAATTAGGTTGATTTATAGACCCTTAGGTTGATTTATAGACCTAAAGTAGACGTTTAAAATAGATCTAAAATAGGTTGATTTATAGACCAGAAATAGACGTCTAAAATAGGTTGATATATAGACCTAAAATAGACGCCTAAATTAGGTTGATTTATAGACACTTAGGTTGATTTATAGACCTAAAGTAGACGTTTAAAATAGGTTTAATTATAGATCTCAAATAGACCAGAAATAGACGTCTAAAATAGGTTGATTTTTAGATCTAAAAAAGGTTGATATAGACCTAAAATAGACGATTTATAGACCAGAAATAGACGTCTAAAATAGGTTGATATATAGACCTAAAATAGACGCCTAAATTAGGTTGATTTATAGACCCTTAGGTTGATTTATAGACCTAAAGTAGACGTTTAAAATAGGTTTATTTTTAGATCTAAAATAGGTTGATATATAGACCTAAAATAGATGATTTATAGACCAGAAATAGACGTCTAAAATAGGTTGATTTTTAGATCTGAAATAGGTTGATATATAGACCTAAAATACATGCCTAAATTAGGTTGATTTATAGACCCTTAGGTTGATTTATAGACCTAAAGTAGACGTTTAAAATAGGTTGATTTTTAGATCTAAAATAGGTTGATATATAGACCTAAAATAGACGATTTATAGACCAGAAATAGACGTCTAAAATAGGTGGATTTTTAGATCGAAAATAGGTTGATATATAGACCTAAAATAGACGATTTATAGACCAGAAATAGACGTCTAAAATAGGTTGATTTTTAGATCTAAAATAGGTTGATATATAGACCTAAAATAGACGCCTAAATTAGGTTGATTTATAGACCCTTAGGTTGATTTATAGACCTAAAGTAGACGTTTAAAATAGATCTAAAATAGGTTGATTTATAGACCAGAAATAGACGTCTAAAATAGGTTGATATATAGACCTAAAATAGACGCCTAAATTAGGTTGATTTATAGACACTTAGGTTGATTTATAGACCTAAAGTAGACGTTTAAAATAGGTTTAATTATAGATCTCAAATAGACCAGAAATAGACGTCTAAAATAGGTTGATTTTTAGATCTAAAATAGGTTGATATAGACCTAAAATAGACGATTTATAGACCAGAAATAGACGTCTAAAATAGGTTGATATATAGACCTAAAATAGACGCCTAAATTAGGTTGATTTATAGACCCTTAGGTTGATTTATAGACCTAAAGTAGACGTTTAAAATAGGTTTATTTTTAGATATAAAATAGGTTGATATATAGACCTAAAATAGACGATTTATAGACCAGAAATAGACGTCTAGAATAGATTGATTTTTAGATCTAAAATAGGTTGATATATAGACCTAAAATAGACGCCTAAATTAGGTTGATTTATAGACCCTTAGGTTGATTTATAGACCTAAAGTAGACGTTCAAAATAGGTTTATTTATAGATCTAAAATAGGTTGATTTATAGACCAGAAATAGACGTCTAAAATAGGTTGATTTTTTAGATCTAAAATAGGTTGATATATAGACCTAAAATAGACGCCTGGATTAGGTTGATTTATAGACCCTTAGGTTGATTTATAGACCTAACGTAGACGTTTAAACTAGGTTCATTTATAGATCTAGGTTGATTTATAGACCAGAAATAGACGTCTAAAATAGGTTGATTTTTAGATCTATAATAGGTTAATATATAGACCTAAAATAGACGCCTAAATTAGGTTGATTTATAGACCCTTAGGTTGATTTATAGACCTAAAGTAGACGTTTAAAATAGGTTTATTTATAGATCTAAAATAGGTTGATTTATAGACCAGAAATAGACGTCTAAAATAGGTTGATTTTTTAGATCTAAAATAGGTTGATATATAGACCTAAAATAGACGCCTAGATTAGGTTGATTTATAGACCCTTAGGTTGATTTATAGACCTAACGTAGACGTTTAAAAAAGGTTTATTTATAGATCTAAAATAGGTTGATTTATAGACCAGAAATAGACGTCTAAAATAGGTTGATTTTTCGATCTAAAATAGGTTGATATATAGACTTAAAATAGACGCCTAAATTAGGTTGATTTATAGACCCTTAGGTTGATATATAGACCTAAAGTAGACGTTTAAAATAGGTTGATTTTTAGATCTAAAATAGGTTGATATATAGACCTAAAATAGACGCCTAAATTAGGTTGATTTATAGACCCTTAGGTTGATTTATAGACCTAAAGTAGACGTTTAAAATAGGTTTATTTATAGATCTAAAATAGGTTGATTTATAGACCTAAAATAAGTTGATTTATAGACCTAAAATAGTCAAAACTAAACTGTCGAGGTAGGGTCATTCAACAAAGTTTCCCAACCCTTATTAATTTGCAAAATCTTGATCTTGGCTCAATTTACTAGACGTTTAAAATAGGTTTATTTATAGATTTAAAATAGACCAGAAATAGACGTCTAAAATAGGTTGATTTTTAGATTTCAAATAGGTTGATATATAGACCTAAAATAGACGCCTAGATTAGGTTGATTTATAGACCCTTAGGTTGATTTATAGACCTAACGTAGACGTTTAAAATAGGTTTATTTATAGATTTAAAATAGACCAGAAATAGACGTCTAAAATAGGTTGATTTTTAGATTTAAAATAGGTTGATATATAGACCTAAAATAGACACCTAAATTAGGTTGATTTATAGACCCTTAGGTTGATTTATAGACCTAAAGTAGACGTTTAAAATAGGTTTATTTATAGATCTAAAATAGGTTGATTTATAGACCAGAAATAGACGTCTAAAATAGGTTGATTTTTTTAGATCTAAAATAGGTAGATATATAGACCTAAAATAGACGCCTAGATTAGGTTGATTTATAGACCCTTAGGTTGATTTATAGACCTAACGTAGACGTTTAAAATAGGTTTATTTATAGATCTTAAATAGGTTGATTTATAGACCAGAAATAGACGTCTAAAATAGGTTGATTTTTAGATCTAAAATAGGTTGATATATAGACCTAAAATAGACGCCTAAATTAGGTTGATTTATAGACCCTTAGGTTGATTTATAGACCTAAAGTAGACGTTTAAAATAGGTTTATTTTTAGATCTAAAATAGGTTGATATATAGACCTAAATTAGACGATTTATAGACCAGAAATAGACGTCTAAAATAGGTTGATTTTTAGATCTAAAATAGGTTGATATATAGACCTTAAATAGACGCCTAAATTAGGTTGATTTATAGACCCTTAGGTTGATTTATAGGCCTAAAGTAGACGTTTAAAATAGATCTAAAATAGGTTGATTTATAGACCAGAAATAGACGTCTAAAAAAGGTTGATTTTTAAACCAAAAATAGACGTCTAAAATAGGTTGATTTTTAAACCAAAAATAGACGTCTAAAATAGGTTAATTTTTAAACCAGAAATAGACGTCTAGAATAGATTGATTTTTAGATCTAAAATAGGTTGATATATAGACCTAAAATAGACACCTAAATTAGGTTGATTTATAGACCCTTAGGTTGATTTATAGACCTAAAGTAGACGTTCAAAATAGGTTTATTTATAGATCTAAAATAGGTTGATTTATAGACCAGAAATAGACGTCTAAAATAGGTTGATTTTTTAGATCTAAAATAGGTTGATATATAGACCTAAAATAGACGCCTGGATTAGGTTGATTTATAGACCCTTAGGTATAATTTATAGACCTAACGTAGACGTTTAAAATAGGTTCATTTATAGATCTAGGTTGATTTATAGACCAGAAATAGACGTCTAAAATAGGTTGATTTTTAGATCTATAATAGGTTGATATATAGACCTAAAATAGACGCCTAAATTAGGTTGATTTATAGACCCTTAGGTTGATTTATAGACCTAAAGTAGACGTTTAAAATAGGTTTATTTATAGATCTAAAATAGGTTGATTTATAGACCAGAAATAGACGTCTAAAATAGGTTGATTTTTTAGATCTAAAATAGGTTGATATATAGACCTAAAATAGACGCCTAGATTAGGTTGATTTATAGACCCTTAGGTTGATTTATAGACCTAACGTAGACGTTTAAAAAAGGTTTATTTATAGATCTAAAATAGGTTGATTTATAGACCAGAAATAGACGTCTAAAATAGGTTGATTTTTCGATCTAAAATAGGTTGATATATAGACTTAAAATAGACGCCTAAATTAGGTTGATTTATAGACCCTTAGGTTGATATATAGACCTAAAGTAGACGTTTAAAATAGGTTGATTTTTAGATCTAAAATAGGTTGATATATAGACCTAAAATAGACGCCTAAATTAGGTTGATTTATAGACCCTTAGGTTGATTTATAGACCTAAAGTAGACGTTTAAAATAGGTTTATTTATAGATCTAAAATAGGTTGATTTATAGACCAGAAATAGACGTCTAAAATAGGTTGATTTTTTTAGATCTAAAATAGGTAGATATATAGACCTAAAATAGACGCCTAGATTAGGTTGATTTATAGACCCTTAGGTTGATTTATAGACCTAACGTAGACGTTTAAAATAGGTTTATTTATAGATCTTAAATAGGTTGATTTATAGACCAGAAATAGACGTCTAAAATAGGTTGATTTTTAGATCTAAAATAGGTTGATATATAGACCTAAAATAGACGCCTAAATTAGGTTGATTTATAGACCCTTAGGTTGATTTATAGACCTAAAGTAGACGTTTAAAATGGGTTTATTTATAGATCTAAAATAGACCAGAAATAGACGTCTTAAATAGGTTGATTTTTAGATCTAAAATAGGTTGATATAGAGACCTAAAATAGACACCTAAATTAGGTTGATTTATAGACTCTTAGGTTGATTTATAGACCTAAAGTAGACGTTTAAAATAGGTTTATTTATAGATCTAAAATAGGTTGATTTATAGACCAGAAATAGACGTCTAAAATAGGTTGATTTTTTAGATCTAAAATAGGTTGATATATAGACCTAAAATAGACGCCTAGATTAGGTTGATTTATAGACCCTTAGGTTGATTTATAGACCTAACGTAGACGTTTAAAATAGGTTTATTTATAGATCTAAAATAGACCAGAAATAGACGTCTAAAATAGGTTGATTTTCAGATCTAAAATAGGTTGATATATAGACCTAAAATAGACGCCTAAATTAGGTTGATTTATAGACCCTTAGGTTGATTTATAGACCTAAAGTAGACGTTTAAAATAGATCTAAAATAGGTTGATTTATAGACCAGAAATAGACGTCCAAAATAGGTTGATTTTTAGATCTAAAATAGGTTGATATATAGACCTAAAATAGACGCCTAAATTAGGTTGATTTATAGACCCTTAGGTTGATTTATAGACCTAAAGTAGACGTTTAAAATAGGTTTAATTATAGATCTCAAATAGACCAGAAATAGACGTCTAAAATAGGTTGATTTTTTAGATCTAAAATAGGTTGATATATAGACCTAAAATAGACGATTTATAGACCAGAAATAGACGTCTAAAATAGGTTGATTGTTAGATCTAAAATAGGTTGATATATAGACCTAAAATAGACGCCTAAATTAGGTTGATTTATAGACCCTTAGGTTGATTTATAGACCTAAAGTAGACGTTTAAAATAGATCTGAAATAGGTTGATTTATAGACCAGAAATAGACGTCTAAAATAGGTTGATTTTTAGATCTAAAATAGGTTGGTATATAGACCTAAAATAGACGCCTAAATTAGGTTGATTTATAGACCCTTAGGTTGATTTATAGACCTAAAGTAGACGTTTAAAATAGGTTTAATTATAGATCTCAAATAGACCAGAAATAGACGTCTAAAATGGGTTGATTTTTTGATTTAAAATAGGTTGATATATAGACCTAAAATAGACGATTTGTAGACCAGAAATAGACGTCTAAAATAGGTTGATTTTTAGATCTAAAATAGGTTGATATATAGACCTAAAATAGACGCCTAAATTAGGTTGATTTATAGACCCTTAGGTTGATTTATAGACCTAAAGTAGACGTTTAAAATAGGTTTATTTTTAGATCTAAAATAGGTTGATATATATACCTAAAATAGACGATTTATAGACCAGAAATAGACGTCTAAAATAGGTTGATTTTTAGATCTAAAATAGGTTGATATATAGACCTTAAATAGACGCCTAAATTAGGTTGATTTATAGACCCTTAGGTTGATTTATAGGCCTAAAGTAGACGTTTAAAATAGATCTAAAATAGGTTGATTTATAGACCAGAAATAGACGTCTAAAAAAGGTATATTTTTAAACCAAAAATAGACGTCTAAAATAGGTTGATTTTTAAACCAAAAATAGACGTCTAAAATAGGTTAATTTTTAAACCAGAAATAGACGTCTAGAATAGATTGATTTTTAGATCTAAAATAGGTTGATATATAGACCTAAAATAGACACCTAAATTAGGTTGATTTATAGACCCTTAGGTTGATTTATAGACCTAAAGTAGACGTTCAAAATAGGTTTATTTATAGATATAAAATAGGTTGATTTATAGACCAGAAATAGACGTCTAAAATAGGTTGATTTTTTAGATCTAAAATAGGTTGATATATAGACCTAAAATAGACGCCTAAATTAGGTTGATTTATAGACCCTTAGGTTGATTTATAGACCTAACGTAGACGTTTAAAATAGGTTCATTTATAGATCTAGGTTGATTTATAGACCAGAAATAGACGTCTAAAATAGGTTGATTTTTAGATCTATAATAGGTTGATATATAGACCTAAAATAGACGCCTAAATTAGGTTGATTTATAGACCCTTAGGTTGATTTATAGACCTAAAGTAGACGTTTAAAATAGGTTTATTTATAGATCTAAAATAGGTTGATTTATAGACCAGAAATAGACGTCTAAAATAGGTTGATTTTTTAGATCTAAAATAGGTTGATATATAGACCTAAAATAGACGCCTAGATTAGGTTGATTTATCGACCCTTAGGTTGATTTATAGACCTAACGTAGACGTTTAAAATAGGTTTATTTATAGATCTAAAATAGGTTGATTTATAGACCTAAAATAAGTTGATTTATAGACCTAAAATAGTCAAAACTAAACTGTCGAGGTAGGGTCATTCAACAAAGTTTCCCAACCCTTATTAATTTGCAAAATCTTGATCTTGGCTCAATTTACTAGACGTTTAAAATAGGTTTATTTATAGATTTAAAATAGACCAGAAATAGACGTCTAAAATAGGTTGATTTTTAGATTTAAAATAGGTTGATATATAGACCTAAAATAGACACCTAAATTAGGTTGATTTATAGACCCTTAGGTTGATTTATAGACCTAAAGTAGACGTTTAAAATAGGTTTATTTATAGATCTAAAATAGGTTGATTTATAGACCAGAAATAGACGTCTAAAATAGGTTGATTTTTTTAGATCTAAAATAGGTAGATATATAGACCTAAAATAGACGCCTAGATTAGGTTGATTTATAGACCCTTAGGTTGATTTATAGACCTAACGTAGACGTTTAAAATAGGTTTATTTATAGATCTTAAATAGGTTGATTTATAGACCAGAAATAGACGTCTAAAATAGGTTGATTTTTAGATCTAAAATAGGTTGATATATAGACCTAAAATAGACGCCTAAATTAGGTTGATTTATAGACCCTTAGGTTGATTTATAGACCTAAAGTAGACGTTTAAAATGGGTTTATTTATAGATCTAAAATAGACCAGAAATAGACGTCTAAAATAGGTTGATTTTTAGATCTAAAATAGGTTGATATATAGACCTAAAATAGACACCTAAATTAGGTTGATGTATAGACTCTTAGGTTGATTTATAGACCTAAAGTAGACGTTTAAAATAGGTTTATTTATAGATCTAAAATAGGTTGATTTATAGACCAGAAATAGACGTCTAAAATAGGTTGATTTTTTAGATCTAAAATAGGTTGATATATAGACCTAAAATAGACGCCTAGATTAGGTTGATTTATTGACCCTTAGGTTGATTTATAGACCTAACGTAGACGTTTAAAATAGGTTTATTTATAGATCTAAAATAGACCAGAAATAGACGTCTAAAATAGGTTGATTTTCAGATCTAAAATAGGTTGATATATAGACCTAAAATAGACGCCTAAATTAGGTTGATTTATAGACCCTTAGGTTGATTTATAGACCTAAAGTAGACGTTTAAAATAGGTTTAATTATAGATCTCAAATAGACCAGAAATAGACGTCTAACACAGTAAGATGGCGGCGCGTGCACACGCAGCGGCCTCTCTCTGTCCCGAACGGTGTTTTGTTTTGTCGTTTAATGTGGTTTTGTCCGACACTTTTGTGTGTTCGTCTCGTCGCACCGGGTTGTGCTACAAGTACAGCGGGCTGGTTCAGCTCGACATCGGCGGAAGCGAGTTTTGTGGCGATCTGGACTTTGAAGCAGGGACATTAAAGGCGCTCGGTCTGCTCCGTCCTGAAGCGAGAGCGGGGGCGTCCGGGCCAGGCTGGCGGCCAACCCAGCTCGACCGGCCGTGCCTTCCTTTCTTCGGGCGAACGTTCGATCGCTGGACATCAACATGCCTGCTGAGATCTGTGAAACGGACAGTGCGTAACTGCTGTGCATCTGGAGCGGCTAGTGTGCTATCGGGAGGACCGGGCCATTGTACGAGGGGGAACATCGCGAGGAGGTGGAATGCGTGTCTACATCCGTGACGAATGGTGCCGGGACTCTGTGGTGGGATGCAAGCACTGCTCGCTTCTGGCGAAGTTTGTGATCTTCAGGCTTTTGGCGTCCTGAACTCTCTCCCCCGTTGTTTACTTGTATGTTACTCGTGTACTGTGTCTCGTCACCGTGGGATGGAGGAAACGTAATTTCGATTTCTTTGTGTGTCTTGGCATGAAGGAATTGACAATAAAGCTGACTCTCTCTAAAATAGGTTGATTTTTTGATTTAAAATAGGTTGATATATAGACCTAAAATAGACGATTTATAGACCAGAAATAGACGTCTAAAATAGGTTGATTTTTAGATCTAAAATAGGTTGATATATAGACCTAAAATAGACGCCTAAATTAGGTTGATTTATAGACCCTTAGGTTGATTTATAGACCTAAAGTAGACGTTTAAAATAGGTTTATTTTTAGATCTAAAATAGGTTGATATATAGACCTAAAATAGACGATTTATAGACCAGAAATAGACGTCTAAAATAGGTTGATTTTTAGATCTAAAATAGGTTGATATATAGACCTTAAATAGACGCCTAAATTAGGTTGATTTATAGACCCTTAGGTTGATTTATAGGCCTAAAGTAGACGTTTAAAATAGATCTAAAATAGGTTGATTTATAGACCAGAAATAGACGTCTAAAAAAGGTTGATTTTTAAACCAAAAATAGACGTCTAAAATAGGTTGATTTTTAAACCAAAAATAGACGTCTAAAATAGGTTAATTTTTAAACCAGAAATAGACGTCTAGAATAGATTGATTTTTAGATCTAAAATAGGTTGATATATAAACCTAAAATAGACACCTAAATTAGGTTGATTTATAGACCCTTAGGTTGATTTATAGACCTAAAGTAGACGTTCAAAATAGGTTTATTTATAGATCTAAAATAGGTTGATTTATAGACCAGAAATAGACGTCTAAAATAGGTTGATTTTTTAGATCTAAAATAGGTTGATATATAGACCTAAAATAGACGCCTAGATTAGGTTGATTTATAGACCCTTAGGTTGATTTATAGACCTAACGTAGACGTTTAAAATAGGTTCATTTATAGATCTAGGTTGATTTATAGACCAGAAATAGACGTCTAAAATAGGTTGATTTTTAGATCTATAATAGGTTGATATATAGACCTAAAATAGACGCCTAAATTAGGTTGATTTATAGACCCTTCGGTTGATTTATAGACCTAAAGTAGACGTTTAAAATAGGTTTATTTATAGATCTAAAATAGGTTGATTTATAGACCAGAAATAGACGTCTAAAATAGGTTGATTTTTTAGATCTAAAATAGGTTGATATATAGACCTAAAATAGACGCCTAGATTAGGTTGATTTATAGACCCTTAGGTTGATTTATAGACCTAACGTAGACGTTTAAAAAAGGTTTATTTATAGATCTAAAATAGGTTGATTTATAGACCAGAAATAGACGTCTAAAATAGGTTGATTTTTCGATCTAAAATAGGTTGATATATAGACTTAAAATAGACGCCTAAATTAGGTTGATTTATAGACCCTTAGGTTGATATATAGACCTAAAGTAGACGTTTAAAATAGGTTGATTTTTAGATCTAAAATAGGTTGATATATAGACCTAAAATAGACGCCTAAATTAGGTTGATTTATAGACCCTTAGGTTGATTTATAGACCTAAAGTAGACGTTTAAAATAGGTTTATTTATAGATCTAAAATAGGTTGATTTATAGACCTAAAATAAGTTGATTTATAGACCTAAAATAGTCAAAACTAAACTGTCGAGGTAGGGTCATTCAACAAAGTTTCCCAACCCTTATTAATTTGCAAAATCTTGATCTTGGCTCAATTTACTAGACGTTTAAAATAGGTTTATTTATAGATTTAAAGTAGACCAGAAATAGACGTCTAAAATAGGTTGATTTTTAGATTTAAAATAGGTTGATATATAGACCTAAAATAGACACCTAAATTAGGTTGATTTATAGACCCTTAGGTTGATTTATAGACCTAAAGTAGACGTTTAAAATAGGTTTAATTATAGATCTCAAATAGACCAGAAATAGACGTCTAAAATAGGTTGATTTTTTAGATCTAAAATAGGTTGATATCTAGACCTAAAATAGACGATTTATAGACCAGAAATAGACGTCTAAAATAGGTTGATTTTTAGATCTAAAATAGGTTGATATATAGACCTAAAATAGACGCCTAAATTAGGTTGATTTATAGACCCTTAGGTTGATTTATAGACCTAAAGTAGACGTTTAAAATAGATCTGAAATAGGTTGATTTATAGACCAGAAATAGACGTCTAAAATAGGTTGATTTTTAGATCTAAAATAGGTTGGTATATAGACCTAAAATAGACGCCTAAATTAGGTTGATTTATAGACCCTTAGGTTGATTTATAGACCTAAAGTAGACGTTTAAAATAGGTTTAATTATAGATCTCAAATAGACCAGAAATAGACGTCTAAAATAGGTTGATTTTTTGATTTAAAATAGGTTGATATATAGACCTAAAATAGACGATTTATAGACCAGAAATAGACGTCTAAAATAGGTTGATTTTTAGATCTAAAATAGGTTGATATATAGACCTAAAATAGACGCCTAAATTAGGTTGATTTATTGACCCTTAGGTTGATTTATAGACCTAAAGTAGACGTTTAAAATAGGTTTATTTTTAGATCTAAAATAGGTTGATATATAGACCTAAAATAGACGATTTATAGACCAGAAATAGACGTCTAAAATAGGTTGATTTTTAGATCTAAAATAGGTTGATATATAGACCTTAAATAGACGCCTAAATTAGGTTGATTTATAGACCCTTAGGTTGATTTATAGGCCTAAAGTAGACGTTTAAAATAGATCTAAAATAGGTTGATTTTTAAACCAAAAATAGACGTCTAAAATAGGTTGATTTTTAAACCAAAAATAGACGTCTAAAATAGGTTAATTTTTAAACCAGAAATAGACGTCTAGAATAGATTGATTTTTAGATCTAAAATAGGTTGATATATAGACCTAAAATAGACACCTAAATTAGGTTGATTTATAGACCCTTAGGTTGATTTATAGACCTAAAGTAGACGTTCAAAATAGGTTTATTTATAGATCTAAAATAGGTTGATTTATAGACCAGAAATAGACGTCTAAAATAGGTTGATTTTTTAGATCTAAAATAGGTTGATTTATAGACCCTTAGGTTGATTTATAGACCTAACGTAGACGTTTAAAATAGGTTCATTTATAGATCTAGGTTGATTTATAAACCAGAAATAGACGTCTAAAATAGGTTGATTTTTAGATCTATAATAGGTTGATATATAGACCTAAAATAGACGCCTAAATTAGGTTGATTTATAGACCCTTAGGTTGATTTATAGACCTAAAGTAGACGTTTAAAATAGGTTTATTTATAGATCTAAAATAGGTTGATTTATAGACCAGAAATAGACGTCTAAAATAGGTTGATTTTTTAGATCTAAAATAGGTTGATATATAGACCTAAAATAGACGCCTAGATTAGGTTGATTTATAGACCCTTAGGTTGATTTATAGACCTAACGTAGACGTTTAAAAAAGGTTTATTTATAGATCTAAAATAGGTTGATTTATAGACCAGAAATAGACGTCTCAAATAGGTTGATTTTTCGATCTAAAATAGGTTGATATATAGACTTAAAATAGACGCCTAAATTAGGTTGATTTATAGACCCTTAGGTTGATATATAGACCTAAAGTAGACGTTTAAAATAGGTTGATTTTTAGATCTAAAATAGGTTGATATATAGACCTAAAATAGACGCCTAAATTAGGTTGATTTATAGACCTTTAGGTTGATTTATAGACCTAAAGTAGACGTTTAAAATAGGTTTATTTATAGATCTAAAATAGGTTGATTTATAGACCTAAAATAAGTTGATTTATAGACCTAAAATAGTCAAAACTAAACTGTCGAGGT
Source organism: Syngnathus typhle (assembly GCF_033458585.1). NCBI lineage: Eukaryota > Metazoa > Chordata > Actinopteri > Syngnathiformes > Syngnathidae > Syngnathus > Syngnathus typhle. The sequence goes on from NC_083757.1 coordinate 23,850, forward strand.
AGGGTCATTCAACAAAGTTTCCCAACCCTTATTAATTTGCAAAATCTTGATCTTGGCTCAATTTACTAGACGTTTAAAATAGGTTTATTTATAGATTTAAAATAGACCAGAAATAGACGTCTAAAATAGGTTGATTTTTAGATTTAAAATAGGTTGATATATAGACCTAAAATAGACACCTAAATTAGGTTGATTTATAGACCCTTAGGTTGATTTATAGACCTAAAGTAGACGTTTAAAATAGGTTTATTTATAGATCTAAAATAGGTTGATTTATAGACCAGAAATAGACGTCTAAAATAGGTTGATTTTTTTAGATCTAAAATAGGTAGATATATAGACCTAAAATAGACGCCTAGATTAGGTTGATTTATAGACCCTTAGGTTGATTTATAGACCTAACGTAGACGTTTAAAATAGGTTTATTTATAGATCTTAAATAGGTTGATTTATAGACCAGAAATAGACGTCTAAAATAGGTTGATTTTTAGATCTAAAATAGGTTGATATATAGACCTAAAATAGACGCCTAAATTAGGTTGATTTATAGACCCTTAGGTTGATTTATAGACCTAAAGTAGACGTTTAAAATAGGTTTATTTTTAGATCTAAAATAGACCAGAAATAGACGTCTAAAATAGGTTGATTTTTAGATCTAAAATAGGTTGATATATAGACCTAAAATAGACACCTAAATTAGGTTGATTTATAGACTCTTAGGTTGATTTATAGACCTAAAGTAGACGTTTAAAATAGGTTTATTTATAGATCTAAAATAGGTTGATTTATAGACCAGAAATAGACGTCTAAAATAGGTTGATTTTTTAGATCTAAAATAGGTTGATATATAGACCTAAAATAGACGCCTAGATTAGGTTGATTTATAGACCCTTAGGTTGATTTATAGACCTAACGTAGATGTTTAAAATAGGTTCATTTATAGATCTAAAATAGACCAGAAATAGACGTCTAAAATAGGTTGATTTTCAGATCTAAAATAGGTTGATATATAGACCTAAAATAGACGCCTAAATTAGGTTGATTTATAGACCCTTAGGTTGATTTATAGACCTAAAGTAGACGTTTAAAATAGATCTAAAATAGGTTGATTTATAGACCAGAAATAGACGTCCAAAATAGGTTGATTTTTAGATCTAAAATAGGGTGATATATGACCTAAAATAGACGCCTAAATTAGGTTGATTTATAGACCCTTAGGTTGATTTATAGACCTAAAGTAGACGTTTAAAATAGGTTTAATTATAGATCTCAAATAGACCAGAAATAGACGTCTAAAATAGGTTGATTTTTTAGATCTAAAATAGGTTGATATATAGACCTAAAATAGACGATTTATAGACCAGAAATAGACGTCTAAAATAGGTTGATTTTTAGATCTAAAATAGGTTGATATATAGACCTAAAATAGACGCCTAAATTAGGTTGATTTATAGACCCTTAGGTTGATTTATAGACCTAAAGTAGACGTTTAAAATAGATCTAAAATAGGTTGATTTATAGACCAGAAATAGACGTCCAAAATAGGTTGATTTTTAGATCTAAAATAGGTTGATATATAGACCTAAAATAGACGCCTAAATTAGGTTGATTTATAGACCCTTAGGTTGATTTATAGACCTCAAGTAGACGTTTAAAATAGGTTTAATTATAGATCTCAAATAGACCAGAAATAGACGTCTAAAATAGGTTGATTTTTTAGATCTAAAATAGGTTGATATATAGACCTAAAATAGACGATTTATAGACCAGAAATAGACGTCTAAAATAGGTTGATTTTTAGATCTAAAAAAGGGTGATATATAGACCTAAAATAGACGCCTAAATTAGGTTGATTTATAGACCCTTAGGTTGATTTATAGACCTAAAGTAGACGTTTAAAATAGGTTTATTTATAGATCTAAAATAGACCAGAAATAGACGTCTAAAATAGGTTGATTTTTAGATCTAAAATAGGTTGATATATAGACCTAAAATAGACGCCTAAATTAGGTTGATTTATAGACCCTTAGGTTGATTTATAGACCTACAGTAGACGTTTAAAATAGATCTAAAATAGGTTGATTTATAGACCAGAAATAGACGTCTAAAAAAGGTTGATTTTTAAACAAAAAATAGACGTCTAAAATAGGTTGATTTTTAAACCAAAAATAGACGTCTAAAATAGGTTGATTTTTAAACCGAAAATAGACGTCTAAAAAAGGTTGATTTTTAAACCAAAAATAGACGTCTAAAATAGGTTGATTTTTAGACCAAAAATAGACCTCTAAAAAAGGTTGATTTTTAAACCAAAAATAGACGTCTAAAATAGGTTAATTTTTAAACCAGAAATAGACGTCTAGAATAGATTGATTTGTAGATCTAAAATAGGTTGATATATAGACCTAAAATAGACACCTAAATTAGGTTGATTTATAGACCCTTAGGTTGACTTATAGATCTAAAGTAGACGTTCAAAATAGGTTTATTTATAGATCTAAAATAGGTTGATTTATAGACCAGAAATAGACGTTTAAATTAGGTTGATTTTTTAGATCTAAAATAAGTTGATATATAGACCTAAAATAGACGCCTAGATTAGGTTGATTTATAGACCTAACGTAGACGTTTAAAATAGGTTTATTTATAGATCTAAAATAGGTTGATTTATAGACCAGAAATAGACGTCTAAAAAAGGTTGATTTTTAAACCAAAAATAGACGTCTAAAATAGGTTGATTTTTAAACCAAAAATAGACGTCTAAAATAGATTAATTTTTAAACCAGAAATAGACGTCTAGAATAGATTGATTTTTAGATCTAAAATAGGTTGATATATAGACCTAAAATAGACACCTAAATTAGGTTGATTTATAGACCCTTAGGTTGATTTATAGACCTAAAGTAGACGTTCAAAATAGGTTTATTTATAGATCTAAAATAGGTTGATTTATAGACCAGAAATAGACGTCTAAAATAGGTTGATTTTTTAGATCTAAAATAGGTTGATATATAGACCTAAAATAGACGCCTAGATTAGGTTGATTTATAGACCCTTAGGTTGATTTATAGACCTAACGTAGACGTTTAAAATAGGTTCATTTATAGATCTAGGTTGATTTATAGACCAGAAATAGACGTCTAAAATAGGTTGATTTTTAGATCTATAATAGGTTGATATATAGACCTAAAATAGACGCCTAAATTAGGTTGATTTATAGACCCTTAGGTTGATTTATAGACCTAAAGTAGACGTTTAAAATAGGTTTAATTATAGATCTCAAATAGACCAGAAATAGACGTCTAAAATAGGTTGATTTTTAGATCTAAAATAGGTTGATGTATAGACCTAAAATAGACGATTTATAGACCAGAAATAGATGTCTAAAATAGGTTGATTTTTAGATCTAAAATAGGTTGATATATAGACCTAAAATAGACTCCTAAATTAGGTTGATTTATAGACCCTTAGGTTGATTTATAGACCTAAAGTAGACGTTTAAAATAAGTTTATTTTTAGATCTAAAATAGGTTGATACATAGACCTAAAATAGACGATTTATAGACCAGAAATAGACGTCTAAAATAGGTTGATTTTTAGATCTAAAATAGGTTGATATATAGACCTTAAATAGACGCCTAAATTAGGTTGATTTATAGACCCTTAGGTTGATTTATAGGCCTAAAGTAGACGTTTAAAATAGATCTAAAATAGGTTGATTTATAGACCAGAAATAGACGTCTAAAAAAGGTTGATTTTTAAACCAAAAATAGACGTCTAAAATAGGTTTATTTTTAAACCAAAAATAGACGTCTAAAATAGGTTAATTTTTAAACCAGAAATAGACGTCTAGAATAGATTGATTTTTAGATCTAAAATAGGTTGATATATAGACCTAAAATAGACACCTAAATTAGGTTGATTTATAGACCCTTAGGTTGATTTATAGACCTAAAGTAGACGTTCAAAATAGGTTTATTTATAGATCTAAAATAGGTTGATTTATAGACCAGAAATAGACGTCTAAAATAGGTTGATTTTTTAGATCTAAAATAGGTTGATTTATAGACCCTTAGGTTGATTTATAGACCTAACGTAGACGTTTAAAATAGGTTCATTTATAGATCTAGGTTGATTTATAGACCAGAAATAGACGTCTAAAATAGGTTGATTTTTAGATCTATAATAGGTTGATATATAGACCTAAAATAGACGCCTAAATTAGGTTGATTTATAGACCCTTAGGTTGATTTATAGACCTAAAGTAGACTTTTAAAATAGGTTTATTTATAGATCTAAAATAGGTTGATTTATAGACCAGAAATAGACGTCTCAAATAGGTTGATTTTTTAGATCTAAAATAGGTTGATATATAGACCTAAAATAGACGCCTAGATTAGGTTGATTTATAGACCCTTAGGTTGATTTATAGACCTAACGTAGACATTTAAAAAAGGTTTATTTATAGATCTAAAATAGGTTGATTTATAGACCAGAAATAGACGTCTAAAATAGGTTGATTTTTCGATCTAAAATAGGTTGATATATACACTTAAAATAGACGCCTAAGTTAGGTTGATTTATAGACCCTTAGGTTGATATATAGACCTAAAGTAGACGTTTAAAATAGGTTGATTTTTAGATCTAAAATAGGTTGATATATAGACCTAAAATAGACGCCTAAATTAGGTTGATTTATAGACCCTTAGGTTGATTTATAGACCTAAAGTAGACGTTTAAAATAGGTTTATTTATAGATCTAAAATAGGTTGATTTATAGACCTAAAATAAGTTGATTTATAGACCTAAAATAGTCAAAACTAAACTGTCGAGGTAGGGTCATTCAACAAAGTTTCCCAACCCTTATTAATTTGCAAAATCTTGATCTTGGCTCAATTTACTAGACGTTTAAAATAGGTTTATTTATAGATTTAAAATAGACCAGAAATAGACGTCTAAAATAGGTTGATTTTTTTAGATCTAAAATAGGTAGATATATAGACCTAAAATAGACGCCTAGATTAGGTTGATTTATAGACCCTTAGGTTGATTTATAGACCTAACGTAGACGTTTAAAATAGGTTTATTTATAGATTTAAAATAGACCAGAAATAGACGTCTAAAATAGGTTGATTTTTAGATTTAAAATAGGTTGATATATAGACCTAAAATAGACACCTAAATTAGGTTGATTTATAGACCCTTAGGTTGATTTATAGACCTAAAGTAGACGTTTAAAATAGGTTTATTTATAGATCTAAAATAGGTTGATTTATAGACCAGAAATAGACGTCTAAAATAGGTTGATTTTTTTAGATCTAAAATAGGTAGATATATAGACCTAAAATAGACGCCTAGATTAGGTTGATTTATAGACCCTTAGGTTGATTTATAGACCTAACGTAGACGTTTAAAATAGGTTTATTTATAGATCTTAAATAGGTTGATTTATAGACCAGAAATAGACGTCTAAAATAGGTTGATTTTTAGATCTAAAATAGGTTGATATATAGACCTAAAATAGACGCCTAAATTAGGTTGATTTATAGACCCTTAGGTTGATTTATAGACCTAAAGTAGACGTTTAAAATAGGTTTATTTTTAGATCTAAAATAGGTTGATATATAGACCTAAATTAGACGATTTATAGACCAGAAATAGACGTCTAAAATAGGTTGATTTTTAGATCTAAAATAGGTTGATATATAGACCTTAAATAGACGCCTAAATTAGGTTGATTTATAGACCCTTAGGTTGATTTATAGGCCTAAAGTAGACGTTTAAAATAGATCTAAAATAGGTTGATTTATAGACCAGAAATAGACGTCTAAAAAAGGTTGATTTTTAAACCAAAAATAGACGTCTAAAATAGGTTGATTTTTAAACCAAAAATAGACGTCTAAAATAGGTTAATTTTTAAACCAGAAATAGACGTCTAGAATAGATTGATTTTTAGATCTAAAATAGGTTGATATATAGACCTAAAATAGACACCTAAATTAGGTTGATTTATAGACCCTTAGGTTGATTTATAGACCTAAAGTAGACGTTCAAAATAGGTTTATTTATAGATCTAAAATAGGTTGATTTATAGACCAGAAATAGACGTCTAAAATAGGTTGATTTTTTAGATCTAAAATAGGTTGATATATAGACCTAAAATAGACGCCTGGATTAGGTTGATTTATAGACCCTTAGGTTGATTTATAGACCTAACGTAGACGTTTAAAATAGGTTCATTTATAGATCTAGGTTGATTTATAGACCAGAAATAGACGTCTAAAATAGGTTGATTTTTAGATCTATAATAGGTTAATATATAGACCTAAAATAGACGCCTAAATTAGGTTGATTTATAGACCCTTAGGTTGATTTATAGACCTAAAGTAGACGTTTAAAATAGGTTTATTTATAGATCTAAAATAGGTTGATTTATAGACCAGAAATAGACGTCTAAAATAGGTTGATTTTTTAGATCTAAAATAGGTTGATATATAGACCTAAAATAGACGCCTAGATTAGGTTGATTTATAGACCCTTAGGTTGATTTATAGACCTAACGTAGACGTTTAAAAAAGGTTTATTTATAGATCTAAAATAGGTTGATTTATAGACCAGAAATAGACGTCTAAAATAGGTTGATTTTTCGATCTAAAATAGGTTGATATATAGACTTAAAATAGACGCCTAAATTAGGTTGATTTATAGACCCTTAGGTTGATATATAGACCTAAAGTAGACGTTTAAAATAGGTTGATTTTTAGATCTAAAATAGGTTGATATATAGACCTAAAATAGACGCCTAAATTAGGTTGATTTATAGACCCTTAGGTTGATTTATAGACCTAAAGTAGACGTTTAAAATAGGTTTATTTATAGATCTAAAATAGGTTGATTTATAGACCTAAAATAAGTTGATTTATAGACCTAAAATAGTCAAAACTAAACTGTCGAGGTAGGGTCATTCAACAAAGTTTCCCAACCCTTATTAATTTGCAAAATCTTGATCTTGGCTCAATTTACTAGACGTTTAAAATAGGTTTATTTATAGATTTAAAATAGACCAGAAATAGACGTCTAAAATAGGTTGATTTTTAGATTTCAAATAGGTTGATATATAGACCTAAAATAGACGCCAAGATTAGGTTGATTTATAGACCCTTAGGTTGATTTATAGACCTAACGTAGACGTTTAAAATAGGTTTATTTATAGATTTAAAATAGACCAGAAATAGACGTCTAAAATAGGTTGATTTTTAGATTTAAAATAGGTTGATATATAGACCTAAAATAGACACCTAAATTAGGTTGATTTATAGACCCTTAGGTTGATTTATAGACCTAAAGTAGACGTTTAAAATAGGTTTATTTATAGATCTAAAATAGGTTTATTTATAGACCAGAAATAGACGTCTAAAATAGGTTGATTTTTTTAGATCTAAAATAGGTAGATATATAGACCTAAAATAGACGCCTAGATTAGGTTGATTTATAGACCCTTAGGTTGATTTATAGACCTAACGTAGACGTTTAAAATAGGTTTATTTATAGATCTTAAATAGGTTGATTTATAGACCAGAAATAGACGTCTAAAATAGGTTGATTTTTAGATCTAAAATAGGTTGATATATAGACCTAAAATAGACGCCTAAATTAGGTTGATTTATAGACCCTTAGGTTGATTTATAGACCTAAAGTAGACGTTTAAAATAGGTTTATTTTTAGATCTAAAATAGGTTGATATATAGACCTAAATTAGACGATTTATAGACCAGAAATAGACGTCTAAAATAGGTTGATTTTTAGATCTAAAATAGGTTGATATATAGACCTTAAATAGACGCCTAAATTAGGTTGATTTATAGACCCTTAGGTTGATTTATAGGCCTAAAGTAGACGTTTAAAATAGATCTAAAATAGGTTGATTTATAGACCAGAAATAGACGTCTAAAAAAGGTTGATTTTTAAACCAAAAATAGACGTCTAAAATAGGTTGATTTTTAAACCAAAAATAGACGTCTAAAATAGGTTAATTTTTAAACCAGAAATAGACGTCTAGAATAGATTGATTTTTAGATCTAAAATAGGTTGATATATAGACCTAAAATAGACACCTAAATTAGGTTGATTTATAGACCCTTAGGTTGATTTATAGACCTAAAGTAGACGTTCAAAATAGGTTTATTTATAGATCTAAAATAGGTTGATTTATAGACCAGAAATAGACGTCTAAAATAGGTTGATTTTTTAGATCTAAAATAGGTTGATATATAGACCTAAAATAGACGCCTGGATTAGGTTGATTTATAGACCCTTAGGTATAATTTATAGACCTAACGTAGACGTTTAAACTAGGTTCATTTATAGATCTAGGTTGATTTATAGACCAGAAATAGACGTCTAAAATAGGTTGATTTTTAGATCTATAATAGGTTGATATATAGACCTAAAATAGACGCCTAAATTAGGTTGATTTATAGACCCTTAGGTTGATTTATAGACCTAAAGTAGACGTTTAAAATAGGTTTATTTATAGATCTAAAATAGGTTGATTTATAGACCAGAAATAGACGTCTAAAATAGGTTGATTTTTTAGATCTAAAATAGGTTGATATATAGACCTAAAATAGACGCCTAGATTAGGTTGATTTATAGACCCTTAGGTTGATTTATAGACCTAACGTAGACGTTTAAAAAAGGTTTATTTATAGATCTAAAATAGGTTGATTTATAGACCAGAAATAGACGTCTAAAATAGGTTGATTTTTCGATCTAAAATAGGTTGATATATAGACTTAAAATAGACGCCTAAATTAGGTTGATTTATAGACCCTTAGGTTGATATATAGACCTAAAGTAGACGTTTAAAATAGGTTGATTTTTAGATCTAAAATAGGTTGATATATAGACCTAAAATAGACGCCTAAATTAGGTTGATTTATAGACCCTTAGGTTGATTTATAGACCTAAAGTAGACGTTTAAAATAGGTTTATTTATAGATCTAAAATAGGTTGATTTATAGACCTAAAATAAGTTGATTTATAGACCTAAAATAGTCAAAACTAAACTGTCGAGGTAGGGTCATTCAACAAAGTTTCCCAACCCTTATTAATTTGCAAAATCTTGATCTTGGCTCAATTTACTAGACGTTTAAAATAGGTTTATTTATAGATTTAAAATAGACCAGAAATAGACGTCTAAAATAGGTTGATTTTTAGATTTCAAATAGGTTGATATATAGACCTAAAATAGACGCCTAGATTAGGTTGATTTATAGACCCTTAGGTTGATTTATAGACCTAACGTAGACGTTTAAAATAGGTTTATTTATAGATTTAAAATAGACCAGAAATAGACGTCTAAAATAGGTTGATTTTTAGATTTAAAATAGGTTGATATATAGACCTAAAATAGACACCTAAATTAGGTTGATTTATAGACCCTTAGGTTGATTTATAGACCTAAAGTAGACGTTTAAAATAGGTTTATTTATAGATCTAAAATAGGTTGATTTATAGACCAGAAATAGACGTCTAAAATAGGTTGATTTTTTTAGATCTAAAATAGGTAGATATATAGACCTAAAATAGACGCCTAGATTAGGTTGATTTATAGACCCTTAGGTTGATTTATAGACCTAACGTAGACGTTTAAAATAGGTTTATTTATAGATCTTAAATAGGTTGATTTATAGACCAGAAATAGACGTCTAAAATAGGTTGATTTTTAGATCTAAAATAGGTTGATATATAGACCTAAAATAGACGCCTAAATTAGGTTGATTTATAGACCCTTAGGTTGATTTATAGACCTAAAGTAGACGTTTAAAATAGGTTTATTTTTAGATCTAAAATAGGTTGATATATAGACCTAAATTAGACGATTTATAGACCAGAAATAGACGTCTAAAATAGGTTGATTTTTAGATCTAAAATAGGTTGATATATAGACCTTAAATAGACGCCTAAATTAGGTTGATTTATAGACCCTTAGGTTGATTTATAGGCCTAAAGTAGACGTTTAAAATAGATCTAAAATAGGTTGATTCATAGACCAGAAATAGACGTCTAAAAAAGGTTGATTTTTAAACCAAAAATAGACGTCTAAAATAGGTTGATTTTTAAACCAAAAATAGACGTCTAAAATAGGTTAATTTTTAAACCAGAAATAGACGTCTAGAATAGATTGATTTTTAGATCTAAAATAGGTTGATATATAGACCTAAAATAGACACCTAAATTAGGTTGATTTATAGACCCTTAGGTTGATTTATAGACCTAAAGTAGACGTTCAAAATAGGTTTATTTATAGATCTAAAATAGGTTGATTTATAGACCAGAAATAGACGTCTAAAATAGGTTGATTTTTTAGATCTAAAATAGGTTGATATATAGACCTAAAATAGACGCCTGGATTAGGTTGATTTATAGACCCTTAGGTATAATTTATAGACCTAACGTAGACGTTTAAAATAGGTTCATTTATAGATCTAGGTTGATTTATAGACCAGAAATAGACGTCTAAAATAGGTTGATTTTTAGATCTATAATAGGTTGATATATAGACCTAAAATAGACGCCTAAATTAGGTTGATTTATAGACCCTTAGGTTGATTTATAGACCTAAAGTAGACGTTTAAAATAGGTTTATTTATAGATCTAAAATAGGTTGATTTATAGACCAGAAATAGACGTCTAAAATAGGTTGATTTTTTAGATCTAAAATAGGTTGATATATAGACCTAAAATAGACGCCTAGATTAGGTTGATTTATAGACCCTTAGGTTGATTTATAGACCTAACGTAGACGTTTAAAAAAGGTTTATTTATAGATCTAAAATAGGTTGATTTATAGACCAGAAATAGACGTCTAAAATAGGTTGATTTTTCGATCTAAAATAGGTTGATATATAGACTTAAAATAGACGCCTAAATTAGGTTGATTTATAGACCCTTAGGTTGATATATAGACCTAAAGTAGACGTTTAAAATAGGTTGATTTTTAGATCTAAAATAGGTTGATATATAGACCTAAAATAGACGCCTAAATTAGGTTGATTTATAGACCCTTGGGTTGATTTATAGACCTAAAGTAGACGTTTAAAATAGGTTTATTTATAGATCTAAAATAGGTTGATTTATAGACCAGAAATAGACGTCTAAAATAGGTTGATTTTTTTAGATCTAAAATAGGTAGATATATAGACCTAAAATAGACGCCTAGATTAGGTTGATTTATAGACCCTTAGGTTGATTTATAGACCTAACGTAGGCGTTTAAAATAGGTTTATTTATAGATCTTAAATAGGTTGATTTATAGACCAGAAATAGACGTCTAAAATAGGTTGATTTTTAGATCTAAAATAGGTTGATATATAGACCTAAAATAGACGCCTAAATTAGGTTGATTTATAGACCCTTAGGTTGATTTATAGACCTAAAGTAGACGTTTAAAATGGGTTTATTTATAGATCTAAAATAGACCAGAAATAGACGTCTTAAATAGGTTGATTTTTAGATCTAAAATAGGTTGATATAGAGACCTAAAATAGACACCTAAATTAGGTTGATTTATAGACTCTTAGGTTGATTTATAGACCTAAAGTAGACGTTTAAAATAGGTTTATTTATAGATCTAAAATAGGTTGATTTATAGACCAGAAATAGACGTCTAAAATAGGTTGATTTTTTAGATCTAAAATAGGTTGATATATAGACCTAAAATAGACGCCTAGATTAGGTTGATTTATAGACCCTTAGGTTGATTTATAGACCTAACGTAGACGTTTAAAATAGGTTTATTTATAGATCTAAAATAGACCAGAAATAGACGTCTAAAATAGGTTGATTTTCAGATCTAAAATAGGTTGATATATAGACCTAAAATAGACGCCTAAATTAGGTTGATTTATAGACCCTTAGGTTGATTTATAGACCTAAAGTAGACGTTTAAAATAGATCTAAAATAGGTTGATTTATAGACCAGAAATAGACGTCCAAAATAGGTTGATTTTTAGATCTAAAATAGGTTGATATATAGACCTAAAATAGACGCCTAAATTAGGTTGATTTATAGACCCTTAGGTTGATTTATAGACCTAAAGTAGACGTTTAAAATAGGTTTAATTATAGATCTCAAATAGACCAGAAATAGACGTCTAAAATAGGTTGATTTTTTAGATCTAAAATAGGTTGATATATAGACCTAAAATAGACGATTTATAGACCAGAAATAGACGTCTAAAATAGGTTGATTGTTAGATCTAAAATAGGTTGATATATAGACCTAAAATAGACGCCTAAATTAGGTTGATTTATAGACCCTTAGGTTGATTTATAGACCTAAAGTAGACGTTTAAAATAGATCTGAAATAGGTTGATTTATAGACCAGAAATAGACGTCTAAAATAGGTTGATTTTTAGATCTAAAATAGGTTGGTATATAGACCTAAAATAGACGCCTAAATTAGGTTGATTTATAGACCCTTAGGTTGATTTATAGACCTAAAGTAGACGTTTAAAATAGGTTTAATTATAGATCTCAAATAGACCAGAAATAGACGTCTAAAATGGGTTGATTTTTTGATTTAAAATAGGTTGATATATAGACCTAAAATAGACGATTTGTAGACCAGAAATAGACGTCTAAAATAGGTTGATTTTTAGATCTAAAATAGGTTGATATATAGACCTAAAATAGACGCCTAAATTAGGTTGATTTATAGACCCTTAGGTTGATTTATAGACCTAAAGTAGACGTTTAAAATAGGTTTATTTTTAGATCTAAAATAGGTTGATATATATACCTAAAATAGACGATTTATAGACCAGAAATAGACGTCTAAAATAGGTTGATTTTTAGATCTAAAATAGGTTGATATATAGACCTTAAATAGACGCCTAAATTAGGTTGATTTATAGACCCTTAGGTTGATTTATAGGCCTAAAGTAGACGTTTAAAATAGATCTAAAATAGGTTGATTTATAGACCAGAAATAGACGTCTAAAAAAGGTATATTTTTAAACCAAAAATAGACGTCTAAAATAGGTTGATTTTTAAACCAAAAATAGACGTCTAAAATAGGTTAATTTTTAAACCAGAAATAGACGTCTAGAATAGATTGATTTTTAGATCTAAAATAGGTTGATATATAGACCTAAAATAGACACCTAAATTAGGTTGATTTATAGACCCTTAGGTTGATTTATAGACCTAAAGTAGACGTTCAAAATAGGTTTATTTATAGATATAAAATAGGTTGATTTATAGACCAGAAATAGACGTCTAAAATAGGTTGATTTTTTAGATCTAAAATAGGTTGATATATAGACCTAAAATAGACGCCTAAATTAGGTTGATTTATAGACCCTTAGGTTGATTTATAGACCTAAAGTAGACGTTCAAAATAGGTTTATTTATAGATCTAAAATAGGTTGATTTTTAAACAAAAAATAGACGTCTAAAATAGGTTGATTTTTAAACCAAAAATAGACGTCTAAAATAGGTTGATTTTTAAACCGAAAATAGACGTCTAAAAACGGTTGATTTTTAGACCAAAAATAGACCTCTAAAAAAGGTTGATTTTTAAACCAAAAATAGACGTCTAAAATAGGTTAATTTTTAAACCAGAAATAGACGTCTAGAATAGATTGATTTGTAGATCTAAAATAGGTTGATATATAGACCTAAAATAGACACCTAAATTAGGTTGATTTATAGACCCTTAGGTTGACTTATAGATCTAAAGTAGACGTTCAAAATAGGTTTATTTATAGATCTAAAATAGGTTGATTTATAGACCAGAAATAGACGTCTAAATTAGGTTGATTTTTAGATCTAAAATAAGTTGATATATAGACCTAAAATAGACGCCTAGATTAGGTTGATTTATAGACCTAACGTAGACGTTTAAAATAGGTTTATTTATAGATCTAAAATAGGTTGATTTATAGACCAGAAATAGACGTCTAAAAAAGGTTGATTTTTAAACCAAAAATAGACGTCTAAAATAGGTTGATTTTTAAACCAAAAATAGACGTCTAAAATAGATTAATTTTTAAACCAGAAATAGACGTCTAGAATAGATTGATTTTTAGATCTAAAATAGGTTGATATATAGACCTAAAATAGACACCTAAATTAGGTTGATTTATAGACCCTTAGGTTGATTTATAGACCTAAAGTAGACGTTCAAAATAGGTTTATTTATAGATCTAAAATAGGTTGATTTATAGACCAGAAATAGACGTCTAAAATAGGTTGATTTTTTAGATCTAAAATAGGTTGATATATAGACCTAAAATAGACGCCTAGATTAGGTTGATTTATAGACCCTTAGGTTGATTTATAGACCTAACATAGACGTTTAAAATAGGTTCATTTATAGATCTAGGTTGATTTATAGACCAGAAATAGACGTCTAAAATAGGTTGATTTTTAGATCTACAATAGGTTGATATATAGACCTAAAATAGACGCCTAAATTAGGTTGATTTATAGACCCTTAGGTTGATTTATAGACCTAAAGTAGACGTTTAAAATAGGTTTAATTATAGATCTCAAATAGACCAGAAATAGACGTCTAAAATAGGTTGATTTTTAGATCTAAAATAGGTTGATGTATAGACCTAAAATAGACGATTTATAGACCAGAAATAGACGTCTAAAATAGGTTGATTTTTAGATCTAAAATAGGTTGATATATAGACCTAAAATAGACTCCTAAATTAGGTTGATTTATAGACCCTTAGGTTGATTTATAGACCTAAAGTAGACGTTTAAAATAAGTTTATTTTTAGATCTAAAATAGGTTGATACATAGACCTAAAATAGACGATTTATAGACCAGAAATAGACGTCTAAAATAGGTTGATTTTTAGATCTAAAATAGGTTGATATATAGACCTTAAATAGACGCCTAAATTAGGTTGATTTATAGACCCTTAGGTTGATTTATAGGCCTAAAGTAGACGTTTAAAATAGATCTAAAATAGGTTGATTTATAGACCAGAAATAGACGTCTAAAAAAGGTTGATTTTTAAACCAAAAATAGACGTCTAAAATAGGTTTATTTTTAAACCAAAAATAGACGTCTAAAATAGGTTAATTTTTAAACCAGAAATAGACGTCTAGAATAGATTGATTTTTAGATCTAAAATAGGTTGATATATAGACCTAAAATAGACACCTAAATTAGGTTGATTTATAGACCCTTAGGTTGATTTATAGACCTAAAGTAGACGTTCAAAATAGGTTTATTTATAGATCTAAAATAGGTTGATTTATAGACCAGAAATAGACGTCTAAAATAGGTTGATTTTTTAGATCTAAAATAGGTTGATTTATAGACCCTTAGGTTGATTTATAGACCTAACGTAGACGTTTAAAATAGGTTCATTTATAGATCTAGGTTGATTTATAGACCAGAAATAGACGTCTAAAATAGGTTGATTTTTAGATCTATAATAGGTTGATATATAGACCTAAAATAGACGCCTAAATTAGGTTGATTTATAGACCCTTAGGTTGATTTATAGACCTAAAGTAGACTTTTAAAATAGGTTTATTTATAGATCTAAAATAGGTTGATTTATAGACCAGAAATAGACGTCTCAAATAGGTTGATTTTTTAGATCTAAATAGGTTGATATATAGACCTAAAATAGACGCCTAGATTAGGTTGATTTATAGACCCTTAGGTTGATTATAGACCTAACGTAGACATTTAAAAAAGGTTTATTTATAGATCTAAAATAGTTGATTTATAGACCAGAAATAGACGTCTAAAATAGGTTGATTTTTCGATCTAAAATAGGTTGATATATACACTTAAAATAGACGCCTAAGTTAGGTTGATTTATAGACCCTTAGGTTGATATATAGACCTAAAGTAGACGTTTAAATAGGTTGATTTTTAGATCTAAAATAGGTTGATATATAGACCTAAAATAGACGCCTAAATTAGGTTGATTTATAGACCCCTTAGGGTGATTTATAGACCTAAAGTAGACGTTTAAAATAGGTTTATTTATAGATCTAAAATAGGTTGATTTATAGACCTAAAATAAGTTGATTTATAGACCTAAAATAGTCAAAACTAAACTGTCGAGGTAGGGTCATTCAACAAAGTTTCCCTAACCCTTATTAATTGCAAAATCTTGATCTTGGCTCAATTTACTAGACGTTTAAAATAGGTTTATTTATAGATTTAAAATAGACCAGAAATAGACGTCTAAAATAGGTTGATTTTTTTAGATCTAAAATAGGTAGATATATAGACCTAAAATAGACGCCTAGATTAGGTTGATTTATAGACCCTTAGGTTGATTTATAGACCTAACGTAGACGTTTAAAATAGGTTTATTTATAGATTTAAAATAGACCAGAAATAGACGTCTAAAATAGGTTGATTTTTAGATTTAAAATAGGTTGATATATAGACCTAAAATAGACACCTAAATTAGGTTGATTTATAGACCCTTAGGTTGATTTATAGACCTAAAGTAGACGTTTAAAATAGGTTTATTTATAGATCTAAAATAGGTTGATTTATAGACCAGAAATAGACGTCTAAAATAGGTTGATTTTTTTAGATCTAAAATAGGTAGATATATAGACCTAAAATAGACGCCTAGATTAGGTTGATTTATAGACCCTTAGGTTGATTTATAGACCTAACGTAGACGTTTAAAATAGGTTTATTTATAGATCTTAAATAGGTTGATTTATAGACCAGAAATAGACGTCTAAAATAGGTTGATTTTTAGATCTAAAATAGGTTGATATATAGACCTAAAATAGACGCCTAAATTAGGTTGATTTATAGACCCTTAGGTTGATTTATAGACCTAAAGTAGACGTTTAAAATAGGTTTATTTTTAGATCTAAAATAGGTTGATATATAGACCTAAATTAGACGATTTATAGACCAGAAATAGACGTCTAAAATAGGTTGATTTTTAGATCTAAAATAGGTTGATATATAGACCTTAAATAGACGCCTAAATTAGGTTGATTTATAGACCCTTAGGTTGATTTATAGGCCTAAAGTAGACGTTTAAAATAGATCTAAAATAGGTTGATTTATAGACCAGAAATAGACGTCTAAAAAAGGTTGATTTTTAAACCAAAAATAGACGTCTAAAATAGGTTGATTTTTAAACCAAAAATAGACGTCTAAAATAGGTTAATTTTTAAACCAGAAATAGACGTCTAGAATAGATTGATTTTTAGATCTAAAATAGGTTGATATATAGACCTAAAATAGACACCTAAATTAGGTTGATTTATAGACCCTTAGGTTGATTTATAGACCTAAAGTAGACGTTCAAAATAGGTTTATTTATAGATCTAAAATAGGTTGATTTATAGACCAGAAATAGACGTCTAAAATAGGTTGATTTTTTAGATCTAAAATAGGTTGATATATAGACCTAAAATAGACGCCTGGATTAGGTTGATTTATAGACCCTTAGGTTGATTTATAGACCTAACGTAGACGTTTAAACTAGGTTCATTTATAGATCTAGGTTGATTTATAGACCAGAAATAGACGTCTAAAATAGGTTGATTTTTAGATCTATAATAGGTTAATATATAGACCTAAAATAGACGCCTAAATTAGGTTGATTTATAGACCCTTAGGTTGATTTATAGACCTAAAGTAGACGTTTAAAATAGGTTTATTTATAGATCTAAAATAGGTTGATTTATAGACCAGAAATAGACGTCTAAAATAGGTTGATTTTTTAGATCTAAAATAGGTTGATATATAGACCTAAAATAGACGCCTAGATTAGGTTGATTTATAGACCCTTAGGTTGATTTATAGACCTAACGTAGACGTTTAAAAAAGGTTTATTTATAGATCTAAAATAGGTTGATTTATAGACCAGAAATAGACGTCTAAAATAGGTTGATTTTTCGATCTAAAATAGGTTGATATATAGACTTAAAATAGACGCCTAAATTAGGTTGATTTATAGACCCTTAGGTTGATATATAGACCTAAAGTAGACGTTTAAAATAGGTTGATTTTTAGATCTAAAATAGGTTGATATATAGACCTAAAATAGACGCCTAAATTAGGTTGATTTATAGACCCTTAGGTTGATTTATAGACCTAAAGTAGACGTTTAAAATAGGTTTATTTATAGATCTAAAATAGGTTGATTTATAGACCTAAAATAAGTTGATTTATAGACCTAAAATAGTCAAAACTAAACTGTCGAGGTAGGGTCATTCAACAAAGTTTCCCAACCCTTATTAATTTGCAAAATCTTGATCTTGGCTCAATTTACTAGGATTTTTAAAATAGGTTTATTTATAGATTTAAAATAGACCAGAAATAGACGTCTAAAATAGGTTGATTTTTAGATTTAAAATAGGTTGATATATAGACCTAAAATAGACACCTAAATTAGGTTGATTTATAGACCCTTAGGTTGATTTATAGACCTAAAGTAGACGTTTAAAATAGGTTTATTTATAGATCTAAAATAGGTTGATTTATAGACCAGAAATAGACGTCTAAAATAGGTTGATTTTTTTAGATCTAAAATAGGTAGATATATAGACCTAAAATAGACGCCTAGATTAGGTTGATTTATAGACCCTTAGGTTGATTTATAGACCTAACGTAGACGTTTAAAATAGGTTTATTAATAGATCTTATATAGGTTGATTTATAGACCAGAAATAGACGTCTAAAATAGGTTGATTTTTAGATCTAAAATAGGTTGATATATAGACCTAAAATAGACGCCTAAATTAGGTTGATTTATAGACCCTTAGGTTGATTTATAGACCTAAAGTAGACGTTTAAAATGGGTTTATTTATAGATCTAAAATAGACCAGAAATAGACGTCTAAAATAGGTTGATTTTTAGATCTAAAATAGGTTGATATATAGACCTAAAATAGACACCTAAATTAGGTTGATTTATAGACTCTTAGGTTGATTTATAGACCTAAAGAAGACGTTTAAAATAGGTTTATTTATAGATCTAAAATAGGTTGATTTATAGACCAGAAATAGACGTCTAAAATAGGTTGATTTTTTAGATCTAAAATAGGTTGATATATAGACCTAAAATAGACGCCTAGATTAGGTTGATTTATAGACCCTTAGGTTGATTTATAGACCTAACGTAGACGTTTAAAATAAGTTTATTTATAGATCTAAAATAGACCAGAAATAGACGTCTAAAATAGGTTGATTTTCAGATCTAAAATAGGTTGATATATAGACCTAAAATAGACGCCTAAATTAGGTTGATTTATAGACCCTTAGGTTGATTTATAGACCTAAAGTAGACGTTTAAAATAGATCTAAAATAGGTTGATATATAGACCTAAAATAGACGCCTAAATTAGGTTGATATATAGACCTAAAATAGACGCCTAAATTAGGTTGATTTATAGACCCTTAGGTTGATTTATAGACCTAAAGTAGACGTTTAAAATAGGTTTAATTATAGATCTCAAATAGACCAGAAATAGACGTCTAAAATAGGTTGATTTTTTAGATCTAAAATAGGTTGATATATAGACCTAAAATAGACGATTTATAGACCAGAAATAGACGTCTAAAATAGGTTGATTTTTAGATCTAAAATAGGTTGATATATAGACCTAAAATAGACGCCTAAATTAGGTTGATTTATAGACCCTTAGGTTGATTTATAGACCTAAAGTAGACGTTTAAAATAGATCTGAAATAGGTTGATTTATAGACCAGAAATAGACGTCTAAAATAGGTTGATTTTTAGATCTAAAATAGGTTGGTATATAGACCTAAAATAGACGCCTAAATTAGGTTGATTTATAGACCCTTAGGTGTATTTATAGACCTAAAGTAGACGTTTAAAATAGGTTTAATTATAGATCTCAAATAGACCAGAAATAGACGTCTAAAATAGGTTGATTTTTAGATCTAAAATAGGTTGATATATAGACCTAAAATAGACGCCTAAATTAGGTTGATTTATAGACCCTTAGGTTGATTTATAGACCTAAAGTAGACGTTTAAAATAGGTTTATTTTTAGATCTAAAATAGGTTGATATATAGACCTAAAATAGACGATTTATAGACCAGAAATAGACGTCTAAAATAGGTTGATTTTTAGATCTAAAATAGGTTGATATATAGACCTTAAATAGACGCCTAAATTAGGTTGATTTATAGACCCTTAGGTTGATTTATAGGCCTTAAGTAGACGTTTAAAATAGATCTAAAATAGGTTGATTTATAGACCAGAAATAGACGTCTAAAAAAGGTTGATTTTTAAACCAAAAATAGACGTCTAAAATAGGTTGATTTTTAAACCAAAAATAGACGTCTAAAATAGGTTAATTTTTAAACCAGAAATAGACGTCTAGAATAGATTGATTTTTAGATCTAAAATAGGTTGATATATAGACCTAAAATAGACACCTAAATTAGGTTGATTTATAGACCCTTAGGTTGATTTATAGACCTAAAGTAGACGTTTAAAATAGGTTTATTTATAGATTTAAAATAGGTTGATTTATAGACCTAAAATAAGTTGATTTATAGAGCTAAAATAGTCAAAACTAAACTGTCAAGGTAGGGTCATTCAACAAAGTTTCCCAACCCTTATTAATTTGCAAAATCTTGATCTTGGCTCAATTTACTAGACGTTTAAAATAGGTTTATTTATAGATTTAAAATAGACCAGAAATAGACGTCTAAAATAGGTTGATTTTTAGATTTAAAATAGGTTGATATATAGACCTAAAATAGACACCTAAATTAGGTTGATTTATAGACCCTTAGGTTGATTTATAGACCTAAAGTAGACGTTAAATAGGTTTATTTATAGATCTAAAATAGGTTGATTTATAAAACAGAAATAGACGTCTAAAATAGGTTGATTTTTTTAGATCTAAAATAGGTAGATATATAGACCTAAAATAGACGCCTAGATTAGGTTGATTTATAGACCCTTAGGTTGATTTATAGACCTAACGTAGACGTTTAAAATAGGTTTATTTATAGATCTTAAATAGGTTGATTTATAGACCAGAAATAGACGTCTAAAATAGGTTGATTTTTAGATCTAAAATAGGTTGATATATAGACCTAAAATAGACGCCTAAATTAGGTTGATTTATAGACCCTTAGGTTGATTTATAGACCTAAAGTAGACGTTTAAAATGGGTTTATTTATAGATCTAAAATAGACCAGAAATAGACGTCTAAAATAGGTTGATTTTTAGATCTAAAATAGGTTGATATATAGACCTAAAATAGACACCTAAATTAGGTTGATTTATAGACTCTTAGGTTGATTTATAGACCTAACGTAGACGTTTAAATTAGGTTTATTTATAGATCTAAAATAGACCAGAAATAGACGTCTAAAATAGGTTGATTTTCAGATCTAAAATAGGTTGATATATAGACCTAAAATAGACGCCTAAATTAGGTTGATTTATAGACCCTTAGGTTGATTTATAGACCTAAAGTAGACGTTTAAAATAGATCTAAAATAGGTTGATTTATAGACCAGAAATAGACGTCCAAAATAGGTTGATTTTTAGATCTAAAATAGGTTGATATATAGACCTAAAATAGACGCCTAAATTAGGTTGATTTATAGACCCTTAGGTTGATTTATAGACCTAAAGTAGACGTTTAAAATAGGTTTAATTATAGATCTCAAATAGACCAGAAATAGACGTCTAAAATAGGTTGATTTTTTAGATCTAAAATAGGTTGATATATAGACCTAAAATAGACGATTTATAGACCAGAAATAGACGTCTAAAATAGGTTGATTTTTTAGATCTAAAATAGGTTGATATATAGACCTAAAATAGACGCCTAGATTAGGTTGATTTATAGACCCTTAGGTTGATTTATAGACCTAACATAGACGTTTAAAATAGGTTTATTTATAGATCTAAAATAGACCAGAAATAGACGTCTAAAATAGGTTGATTTTCAGATCTAAAATAGGTTGATATATAGACCTAAAATAGACGCCTAAATTAGGTTGATTTATAGACCCTTAGGTTGATTTATAGACCTAAAGTAGACGTTTAAAATAGATCTAAAATAGGTTGATATATAGACCTAAAATAGACGCCTAAATTAGGTTGATATATAGACCTAAAATAGACGCCTAAATTAGGTTGATTTATAGACCCTTAGGTTGATTTATAGACCTAAAGTAGACGTTTAAAATAGGTTTAATTATAGATCTCAAATAGACCAGAAATAGACGTCTAAAATAGGTTGATTTTTTAGATCTAAAATAGGTTGATATATAGACCTAAAATAGACGATTTATAGACCAGAAATAGACGTCTAAAATAGGTTGATTTTTAGATCTAAAATAGGTTGATATATAGACCTAAAATAGACGCCTAAATTAGGTTGATTTATAGACCCTTAGGTTGATTTATAGACCTAAAGTAGACGTTTAAAATAGGTTTATTTATAGATCTAAAATAGACCAGAAATAGACGTCTAAAATAGGTTGATTTTTAGATCTAAAATAGGTTGATATATAGACCTAAAATAGACGCCTAAATTAGGTTGATTTATAGACCCTTAGGTTGATTTATAGACCTACAGTAGACGTTTAAAATAGATCTAAAATAGGTTGATTTATAGACCAGAAATAGACGTCTAAAAAAGGTTGATTTTTAAACAAAAAATAGACGTCTAAAATAGGTTGATTTTTAAACCAAAAATAGACGTCTAAAATAGGTTGATTTTTAAACCGAAAATAGACGTCTAAAAAAGGTTGATTTTTAAACCAAAAATAGACGTCTAAAATAGGTTGATTTTTAGACCAAAAATAGACCTCTAAAAAAGGTTGATTTTTAAACCAAAAATAGAAGTCTAAAATAGGTTATTTTTTAAACCAGAAATAGACGTCTAGAATAGATTGATTTGTAGATCTAAAATAGGTTGATATATAGACCTAAAATAGACACCTAAATTAGGTTGATTTATAGACCCTTAGGTTGATTTATAGACCTAAAGTAGACGTTCAAAATAGGTTTATTTATAGATCTAAAATAGGTTGATTTATAGACCAGAAATAGACGTCTAAATTAGGTTGATTTTTTAGATCTAAAATAGGTTGATATATAGACCTAAAATAGACGCCTAGATTAGGTTGATTTATAGACCCTTAGGTTGATTTATAGACCTATTGTAGACGTTTAAAATAGGTTCATTTATAGATCTAGGTTGATTTATAGACCAGAAATAGACGTCTAAAATAGGTTGATTTTTAGATCTATAATAGGTTGATATATAGACCTAAAATAGACGCCTAAATTAGGTTGATTTATAGACCCTTAGGTTGATTTATAGACCTAAAGTAGACGTTTAAAATAGGTTTATTTATAGATCTAAAATAGACCAGAAATAGACGTCTAAAATAGGTTGATTTTCAGATCTAAAATAGGTTGATATATAGACCTAAAATAGACGCCTAAATTAGGTTGATTTATAGACCCTTAGGTTGATTTATAGACCTAAAGTAGACGTTTAAAATAGATCTAAAATAGGTTGATTTATAGACCAGAAATAGACGTCCAAAATAGGTTGATTTTTAGATCTAAAATAGGTTGATATATAGACCTAAAATAGACGCCTAAATTAGGTTGATTTATAGACCCTTAGGTTGATTTATAGACCTAAAGTAGACGTTTAAAATAGGTTTAATTATAGATCTCAAATAGACCAGAAATAGACGTCTAAAATAGGTTGATTTTTTTAGATCTAAAATAGGTTGATATATAGACCTAAAATAGACGATTTATAGACCAGAAATAGACGTCTAAAATAGGTTGATTTTTAGATCTAAAATATTAGTTGTTAATTGCCGCCTCGCTCGACAGTTCAACGGTTGTAAACAATTCAGGACGGTCCCGTATTGTTGTCCCGCTTTTCTAATTTTTTTTTTTTTTATTGTCGGAGGAGGGAAAGTTCTAAAAGAAGCAGGACGGCGGAGTTGGACTAGACACCCTGAATGCCTGGACCGCACCTGGAAATTCTGTCCATGTGTCGAGCGACAGATGTCAGCAGCACATTTGACTAATCCCAATGTCTTTGCTTTTGGTTCAGTTACAATGTGCCCTAGTCTCAGTTACTTTTCGCTGGACCATGGCAAATGGAGTGTGGTCAATGGCTTTTCCTATGAATATGGCACCAAAATAATCTTCACCTGCAACCCGGGGTACTTCCGGATGGGTCCCGCTCACATCCAGTGCCTGGCCAACGGGGTTTGGAGTTGGAGAAACGAAAGGCCCAGATGCAGAAGTGAGTTTGTTTTCTTTATATAAAGGGGGGGGGGGTCGAATTTAATACTAGGAGGTGACAAGTCAAAAATGTTCTTGAGATGTATCCAAGCGCACTGTATGCTGAGCTTTGTAGAATAGAATGGCTGTTTGGAAATGAATACGTAGTTACCCTGTTTCAAGTGGCTTATTTTTCATCGATTTGTTTCACTATGCATAGCCTGAGAGAAACATTCAAGAGTTTTCATTGGCCATGTTTGAGCATGCCAAACAAGGAATTTGACTTGGGTAAATAAATCACAGCCTCTGTTCAACATTTAGGTGACTAACAACACTAACACTCAGGACGTGATGTGAAAAATGGCAAATATTCTCAAACATGCCCTGATCTCAAACTCCCAAAAGGGCAGGGAAAAACTCAAAACTCCAGCTAGGGGAAATGAGAAAGCTTGAGAAGAGACCACAGATGGGAAGGTCCCTCTTCCAGGATGACCAGGCTGCAATGGATGCAGAGAGGACACATAGTAAAAACAGTGTAGAGAAATTTAAAAAAGGTGTGGGGAGCAGGATGTTATTGCACAGTAATGACTCTGAGACTCTAAGAGGGGTGTGAGTTCACCAGAGCAACAGCCTGGGGGAAGAAGCTGTCTCTGTGTCTGCTGGTTTTGGCGTACCGAGCTCTATAACGCCGTCCGGAGGGGAGTAGTTCAAACAGACTGCAACCCGGGTGAGAAGGGTCTGTAGAGATGTTCCTTGCCCGATTCCTGGTCCTGGACAGGTACAAGTCTTGGATAGATGGGAGGTTGATTCCAATGATCTTTTCTGCAGTTCTGATTGTCCGTTGTAGTCTGTGCTTGTCTTGTTTGGAGGCCGATCCAAACCAGACAGTGATGGAGGTGCAGAGGACAGACTGGATGATGGCAGTGTAGAAGGTCTTCAGAAGCTCTCGCGGCAGGTTGAACTTCTTGAGCTGTCTCAGGAAGTACAGCCTCTGCTGGGCCTTCTTCCGGACAGAGTCTATGTGGCCGGTCCATTTCAGGTCCCGAGAGATTGTGGTTCCCAGGAACTTGAAGGTGTCTGTGGAAAGAATAGTATTACTGCGGATAGTGAGGGGTAAAAGTGGTGAAGGGTCTCGCCTGAAATCCACTGTCATCTCCACGGTCTTGAGCGGGTTCAGCTCCAGATGGTTTTGACTGCACCAGTGGACCAGCCGCTCCACCTCCTGTCTGTACGCAGTCTCATCACCGTCCTGGATCAGTCCGATGAGAGTGGTGTCGTCTGCATACTTCAGGAGCTTCACACGAGAGTCACCTGAGGAGAAATCATTGGTGTAGAGGGAGAAGAGCAGTGGGGAGAGGACGCACCCCTGAGGGGCTCCAGTGTTGGTGGTCCGGGTGTCAGATGTGATGCCCCCCAGCCTCACACGCTGTCTCCTGTTGGTCAGGAAGCTGGTGATCCACTGACAGGTGGAGGTTGGCACCGCAAGCTGGATGAGCTTCTGTTGGAGGATGTCAGGGGCGATGGTGTTGAACGCCGAGCTGAAGTCCACGAACAGGATCCTGGCGTACGTTCCTGGGGTGTCCAGGTGGTGCAGGATGTAGTCCAGTCTCATGTTGACCGCATCATCCACTGACCTGTTTGCCCGGTAGGCAAACTGGAGGGGGTCAAGCAGGGGGCCCGTGACCTCCTTCAGGTGGTTCAGCACTAGCCTCTCGAACGATTTCATGACCACAGATGTCAGTGCGACGGGTCTGTAGTCATTCAGACCTGTGATGGCGGGCTTCTTGGCTACTGGAACGATGGTGGAGCTCTTGAAGCACGAGGGCACCTCACACAGCTCCAGAGAACGGTTGAAGATCCGTGCAAAGGTGGGTGCCAGCTGCTCAGCGCAGACTTTCAAGCAGGAAGGTGACACGCCGTCTGGGCCCGGTGCCTTCCTGGTCTTTTGTCTCCGGAACATCTGGCGCACTTCCTCCTCGCGGACCTGGAGTGCGGGCGCGGCCTCTGCAAGAGAGTGAGTGGGTGACAGCGATGATAGAGGTGTGGACAGAGCAGTTGTGGGGAGAGGTGAGTATGTAGATTGTGTTGCAGGAGGTCCCGTTGTGTGGGAGGACCGATCAAACCTGCAGTAGAGCTTGTTTAGCTGGTTAGCAAGTCTTGGGCTCTCTACAGGACGGGTGGTTCGTTTCTTGTAGCCCGTGATGCTCTGCAGACCTTTCCACACCGTTGAGGGATCAGGATTGGCAGAGAGGTGTCTCTTCAGGTTCTCCCCGTAACACCTCCTGGCTTTCCTGACCTCTTGGTTCAGCGCGTTTCTGGTCTGCCTGAACAGCTCGCGGTCGCCACTCCTGTAGGCCTCCTCCTTGACTTTGCGCAGCCTCCTGAGGTTCGGTGTAAACCAAGGTTTGTCGTTGTTGTACGTGCAGAAGGTCTTAGTCTGCACACACAGATCCTCACAAAAACTGATGTATGATGTGACAGTGTCAGTGAGTTCATGCAAGTCTGAAGTTGCAGCTTCGAAAGCTCCCCAATCGGTGCAGTCAAAGCAGGCTTGGAGGTCCTGCCTTGACTCCACTGTCCACTTCCTCACAGTCCTCACCACAGGCTTAGAAGTTTTTTGTTATTTGTTCATTTAAATGATGACTGTATAAATACTAGGAATAAACAGAAAATCTCCTGCACAAAATGGCCAGTTTACTTGTTCGAAAAGGTGTGGGAACAAGTGATCTATCCAATTTAAGACAAATGTAGTTACCTCTAACAATGTGTTACTTTAGCTATTGTTGTCTGTGACTTTCCCATGAATAAAAAGGAAGGAAGGACTCACCGGAGACGTCTTCGCCAACGTGCAAACGTTGTACTTTGTATCCTTCAAACATACTGGCAACGAACAGCGTGGAACCTAAAGGAATGGAAGAAAACTTTATCATTTGGCCTCAACCAACATTCACAGATACAACACAATGTGACGTGCGAGGTTAGGGTTAAAGATTGAGGGAGGGGCCCTCGTTTTAAACTACTTTTTTGAAAAGGAGTGGGGAATAGCAAGACTTATTAATTTATTTAATGGGAAGAAGTAAGACTTATTTAGTTTATTTAATTTATTTTTGTTCCCTGGCAAAATTGCATTTGCTGCAATTGCAGATTTCAACAAAGTATGGTGCCAAATCGTGACTTGAGACCTTATAGGATGTATTAAATGCTTAGTTTAATTGATAGAAGTTGGTAATAAGAGCGAGTGGAGTCACGGTGGTTGAATGGATGAATGAATGTTGAAAGTAATTTAAATTATGACTTTGTATAAATACTAGGTATTAACAAAACATCTACTGTGCAAAATGGGCAATTTACTTGTTTGAGAAGGAGTGGCAAGAAGAGAAGTAAGACTTATTTAATCTGTTTGTTCCCAGGCAAAATTGGATGTGCTGCAATTCCAGATGTTACCACATGATGGTGCCAGATTTTGACTTCAGCTCTGATAGGCCATATTAAACACTTAGTTGAATTGATAGAAGTTGGTAATAAGACCGAGTGGAGTAACATGAATGTTCTGAATTAGACAGTTTGAATATGCTTTTGAATATTTTTAGGTAAACAGTTTAGCTTCGCTTTGAGCATCATTTGAGCAGTCTGATAATCAACCAAATCTTTGAATTGAAGAATTTGGGATTTAAGAAATAGCTTGTTATCATGTTCAAGGTAATCAGATTTGTTTACAATTCGAATGGCCTTCTTTTAAAAACTATTCTGGACTACTACTTTGGATCTTTCTTGAATGGATGAATGAATGTTGAAAGTAATTTAAATTATGACTTTGTATAAATACTAGGTATTAACAAAACATCTACTGTGCAAAATGGGCAATTTACTTGTTTGAGAAGGAGTGGCAAGAAGAGAAGTAAGACTTATTTAATCTGTTTGTTCCCAGGCAAAATTGGATGTGCTGCAATTCCAGATGTTACCACATGATGGTGCCAGATTTTGACTTCAGCTCTGATAGGCCATATTAAACACTTAGTTGAATTGATAGAAGTTGGTAATAAGACCGAGTGGAGTAACATGAATGTTCTGAATTAGACAGTTTGAATATGCTTTTGAATATTTTTAGGTAAACAGTTTAGCTTCGCTTTGAGCATCATTTGAGCAGTCTGATAATCAACCAAATCTTTGAATTGAAGAATTTGGGATTTAAGAAATAGCTTGTTATCATGTTCAAGGTAATCAGATTTGTTTACAATTCGAATGGCCTTCTTTTAAAAACTATTCTGGACTACTACTTTGGATCTTTCTTGAATGGATGAATGAATGTTGAAAGTAATTTAAATTATGACTTTGTATAAATACTAGGTATTAACAGAACATCTACTGCGCAAAATGGGCAATTTACTTGGTTGAGAAGGAGTGACAAGAAGAAGTAAGATTTATTTAATCAGTTTGTTTCCAGGCAAAATTGGATGTGCTGCAATTCCAGATTCCACCACATGATGGTGCCAGATTTTGACTTCAGCCCTGATAGGCCATATTAAACACTTAGTTGAATGGATAGAAGTTGGTAATAAGACCGAGTGAAGTAACATGAATGTTCTGAATTAGACATAGTTTGTATATGCTTTTGAATATTTTTAGGTAAACAGTTTAGCTTCGCTTTGAGCATCATTTGAGCAGTCTGATAATCAACCAAATCTTTGAATTGAAGAATTTAGGATTTAAGAAATAGCTTGTTATCATGTTCAAGGTAATCAGATTTGTTTACAATTCGAATGGCCTTCTTTTAAAAACTATTCTGGATTACTACTTTGGATCTTTCTTGAATGGATGAATGAATGTTGAAAGTAATTTAAATTATGACTTTGTATAAATACTAGGTATTAACAGAACATCTACTGCGCAAAATGGGCAATTTACTTGGTTGAGAAGGAGTGACAAGAAGAGAAGTAAGATTTATTTAATCCGTTTGTTCCCAGGCAAAATTGGATGTGCTGCAATTCCACATTTCACCACATGATGGTGCCAAATTTTGACTTCAGCCCTGATAGGCCATATTAAACACTTAGTTGAATTGATAGAAGTTTTTTGAATATTTTTGGGGTAAACAGTTTAGCTTCGCTTTGAGCATCATTTGAGCAGTCTGATAATTGACCAAATCTTTGAATTGAAGAATTTGGGATTTACGAAATAGCTTGTTATTATGTTCAGGGTAACCAGATTTGTATATAATTATAATGGCCTTCTTTTGAAAACTATTCTGAATTACAATTTTGGATCTTTTCTTATATTACTTTGCAACAATATACTCGGTGACAGATTACACAGTATAATCACATATGTTAATTTGAGAGTGCCCACACTCAATTTACTTATGGTTATGTGTTACATTTATTACTGTTAGACATGAAATAGTGTTGAACATAAATGGAGGAAGAAAGGGGTACTCACGGTTGTGATCAATGAAGCAAGCCTCCAATTGATTTGTATAGTCATTCTTCTTACATTCTTCTTCTTCTAACAGTGGAAAACATACAGCAAACAACGTTGAACCTAATGGAATGAAATTAAACGTTAACATTTAACCTCAACCAACATACGCAGATGCAACGCAACTACGTTTCAGCTAGGGTTAGCTACTCAGCTACACATTGCTATTACACTGGACGCTAGCTACATCGACAACTTTAGTCAAACTTCACAAAAGTAAATCTCTTTAAACACTACGGCCATCTGCTCCTGGTTCCCGGTTCGGCCGGCGAGTCAAAAAGTTTGCCCACCCCTGCTCTAGACGGTCCAGTTGCAAGCAGAAATTAAAGATATTTCTGTTGATAATCGCCGAGTTTGTATTCGCGCCCACGAATTATAATCTCGGCGGGAGTAGCGCCAATTGCAGTCATATCGGCGTCACATGACTGCAACGTAATATTATCTAAAACGGTAAATTAGAGTTAAATAAAGTTCACTTTTTTATTCAACGCGATCATTTACAACCGTTGACCAGGGAGAATCGTCGAAATTCGGCCTCTGTGGTAGGCCCCAGACGCAGAGTTCGACGTAGCCGGCGCACTCACTCGCTTTTCAGGGCAACAAAAGTACTTCTTTTTAAAAGCAATGAGTTGTATTTACCGTGTACGCTCTAGACGGTCCAGTTGCAAGCAGGAAATAAAAATATTTCTCTTGTTAGTCGTCGCTGCGTCGCGTTTCTCGGCATTGCCGCCGTCCTACGTCCAGTTGCAAGCCGCGTCCTCGGATTTGAATTTTGGCGGAAGCTCCACCCACCGACGTCACGTCCGGGTCACATGACTGCGGCGTAATATTATCTAAAACGGTAAATTAGAGTTATATAAAGTTCTCTTTTTTAATCAACGCGATCATTTACAACCGTTGACCAGGGAGAATCGTCGAAATTCGGCGTCTGTGGCTGAAAGCAGACGCCGAGTTCGACGTCCCGCCCAACCGCCACACTCACTCGCTTTTCAGGGCTACAAAAGTACTTCTTTTTAAAAACAATGGGTTGTATTTACCGTGTGCGCTCTGGACGGTACAGTTGCAAGCAGAAAATAAAAATATTTCTCTTGTTAGTCGTCGCTGTGTCTCGTTGCTCGCCATTGCCGTCTTCCTGTCGCGAGCCGCGCGCTCGGATTTGAATTTTGGCGGAAGCTCCGCCCATCGACATCATGTCCGCGTCATGTGACCACAACATGGCTGACATCCTATAGCAACCGCTGTTTTGTTTAGTAGACTTACAGTTGTTATGCGTTGAAATAATGGCGCAAACTCAAAATAGATTTAAATACATTAAAAAAAGTCTTCCTATTTAATGACCAGCTCAGTGGCAAGATCCGCCCTTCAACGTCACGTGACCACGGTGTGGCAGACGTCATGACATGAAAAATTATGAATCATAACACACACGACATGTCATATTGTACCAATACATCAGAATGATGAGTTAAAAGTTAAATTCCCAATGATCGTCACACACACATCTGGGTGTGGTGAAATTTGTCCTCTGCATTTAACCCATCCCCGTGTGATCTTAATCCATCCCCGGGGGAGAGGGGAGCAGTGAGCAGCAGCGGTGCCGTGCTCGGGAATCATTTGGTGATCTAACCCCCCAATTCCAACCCTTAATGCTGAGTGCCAAGCAGGGAGGCAATAGGTCCCATTTTTATAGTCTTTGGTATGACTCGGCCGGGGTTTGAACCCACAACCTTCCGTCCGTCTCAGGGCGGACACTCTACCACTAGGCCACTGAGCTGGTCAAATAAGATGATCCTTTATTATTCCCTCAATGGGGAAACTCCTGTGTAAGCAGCAGTACACTTAACATATACACACACACACGCATGTGGAGAAGGGGGTAAAAGATTTTAAAAAGTAAAAGATATATATAATTAAAAAAATATGGACAGTATATACACAATATAAATAAATATTAGATAGAAAAATAGTGCAAAGGAAGAAAAAAAACTGTGCAAAAAATAAAGCAGGTAAAAAGAGTATGAGGTAGACAGATATTGCACGTTAATATTCTTTGTGTGACATGTGAAGAGATTGACAATAAAGCTGACTTTTGACTTTTTTGACTTTTTGATTATTGCACGTAATTATTGTCCGTTAGCTACAGTGATAAGCCTGGTTGTCCAGTCTGATGGCAGCAGGGAGGAAGGACCTGCGTGCGATGCCTCTCGGTGGGTCATCGTGGGTGACGAAGCCGGTCACTGATGGAGCTCTCCAGGGCTCTGACAGTCTCATGAAGGGGGTGGGAGATGTTGTCCATGATGGAGGACAGCTTAGCCACCCTCCTCCTCTCCCCTACCACCTCCACACGGTCCAGACTGCAGCCCAGGACAGAGCCGGCTTTTTTCACCACCTTGTCCAGCCTCTTTGTTTGCTACTTGGCACTATGATCATTTAGTAACTGCGTAGCTAAATTCCCTTGTCTCCTAAACATACGCATGGGTCACTGTTTATCTTGGAAATTGGCCGCACATTGCTGCAGGCCGCATTTTGTGTGTGTCGCTGGAATTACCAAAGCCGTGTGTTATTATTTAATAAATGCACCCTGTGTTCTATTTCCTGTCTTACAGTCTTAAGTCACCGAAGCGGAATCCAAATGTGAGAGACCTCCTCTGCTTGCGGTTGGAAGTCACGTTATGAAGACGTCACAGCTTGGCTTTGGCCAATTGATCCCTCAGCTCCAGCCAGGCGAGGGTGGAATAGCTGCAACTGATACTGAGTCCGACGTCAGCGCCACATATACTCCCTGAGTCGACAGCGGCGGGGGCCGAAGATTTCGATGCATTTAATGATTTGGAGTGACACGGATGTTTTGATCAACGTGTTATTTATGTTATATTTATTTGAATAACTGTTCATTTTACGTCAGTTCCTCGTTTGTGTTTATGTAACGTTACAATACCGTATGCGTATCGTTTAGGCTGTTGTTGCCTATTCGTGTCTGTTCTTGATGTTGGATTTTATCGAATTAAGTTCCGCCAAACATGCGACTTACGTTTTTTTTCTTTTTTATTATGCATTTTATGGCTGTTGTTGCGACTTGTACTCCTGAGCGACGGAAAACACTGTAGTTAGCAATCAGTAGACCAGCTTAAAAAAAATGTATGTTGATGTAACAGAACATATGTCTATACACGCGGTTGAAATGAAAGAGTGGGTTGTTAACACAAATGAACATTGAAATATTAAACATTTCTTTGAAGTTATGGACCTTGTGCGTTCTCCATTGAGCCTCTGACCTGGCCAAGCTGTTTCAGAACTCCAGGTCCCAGCCTGACTCGTCATCAGGGGGAGGGCCCTCGGTGTCCAGGGGGAAGTCATCAAAGTTGCTGTTGTCCAACGGGCCGTCCACCTGATGGCAAAAGCGTACAGCGCCGCAGAGCAAAACACCTTCAGCGGCGGGCGGTTTGTCACGCTCGGCATGCCGCGTCTTTGACGACGTCACAGTTGCTCAGCTGTGATTGGGTTAACTGAACAACCGTGACATTATTTTTCTGCAAGCAGCAGCAAAATGCACAAAGCCCTCCGATGGATCAAAGATTTGGCTGTCGCGTCATATTCTTCGAGCTGACTGCCTCTCGGAGCTCACGTGCAATCTTGGCTGGGGCTACCGTGGCGAGCCCTGCAGACGGCAAAGCGCTTCCAGCCCACGCAACCGAGGTGCCTCTAAAGGGGCGCCAACTCACCCTTGGCATAAAGGGACAGTCCAAGGTTCCCTGGCGGAGGCCATCCCAGTTGAAGCCCTCGAACCACCTGATTGCAGGAAGAAGAGGAGGGACAATGAGGGCGCGGACGACCGCCGGCCTGCACGTTATGTTACTCACTTGTGCTTCTGAATGTCCTTTACGCCGTTCTTCTGGTTCCCGAGACGTTCCGAGGGGTTGTCCCTGACACACACACACGCGCTTGCTTACGACGGCCATATTCAGCACTCGAATTCTATCATCTCCTCTACGTCTGCTCCCTTCTCGCCCAAACAGCTCTGACGTGAGCCGACTGTGAACGAGCCGCAGTCGACACCAACTGGCGCCCCGATGAGCAATTGGACGTCAATCCAAACGGAGCGCGGCGGGCGAGAAGAGCGCCCTAAGTGTGCCTTCTGTGAGCGCACAATTTGGGGCCGCTGCGCAAACTGGCCCTCTTGCGACCCCACCTCTCTTAACTAAGAAGGGCAAATACTTGGTAGCCTTTGCTGGGCCACAACCTGCAGAGTCTCTTGATGAGGTTTGCGGCACTCTTGGTGATCTTTTTGGGGAATTCCACCATGTCGATCCCCCTCAAGATGATGTTGTACGTCTTCATGGGGTCCGAGCCGGAAAACGGCGGACTGCGGGACCGACCGGGAAGGGATCAACGCGCTGCCGAAGCCCGCACGATCACGCCAATGCGCACAAGACCGCCCACCCACCTACCTTCCGCTGAGAAGCTCAAAGACCAGGATCCCCAGGGACCAGCAGTCGGCCGAGCTGTCGTGACCTTTGTTGAGGATGATCTCGGGGGCCACGTACTCGGGGGTCCCGCAGAAGGTCCAGGTCTTCTTCCCCAAGCCCACCTTCTTAGCGAAGCCAAAATCCACCTAGCGGCCGGACGCACGCACGCACGCCCGCGCCGCGCCCTCCGTTAGCGTCACGCCGCCGCTGTTGACGAGCGCCTTGAAGACTCACCAACTTGGCGTAGCCTCTGTGGTCAAGGATGATATTCTCCGGCTTGAGGTCTCGGTAGATGATCCCTTTACAGTGGAGCTCCGCCAGAGCCTCGATAACGCACGTCGTGTAGAATCTTGTGGTCCCGTCGTCAAAGGAGCCCCTGGTGGCACAGAAAGGGACAGCACGCTTGCGACGTCGGCGTTTGGGCCCATCTTTGTGACTTTCAAAGAACGCGGCCGGCGGTGCCTTCGCACACAGCGACAACGTGCTCATCCCGACCCGACACCCACCTGTCTCTTAAGAGCGTCCACAGCTCTCCGCCAAGACAAACCTCTAGCAGCATATACAAGTATTTGGGGTCCCGGAAGGTGCGGTACAACCTGCGGACAGGGACGCATTACTGTGCTTCAGAACAGCTGGCGGTGGCCACTTATGAGTAGGGGTGTGACGATGCATCGATATAATGCTCTACGATTTGTTGGCATCGATGCTAAACGTAAACATCGATCTATATCGCCCGTTTTTGACCTCAGACATTAGACGCGACTTTATTTTGAAATCCAGTTCATTGTTGCTTGCTTCCTCTTTCCGGGAGCAGCGCGCGGCGTGTTGTGTTGTGAGCAGAGCAGGCACGTGAAAGGGGAGCCGACAACTACGCGGCTCCTGGGCTGGTGCTATGGCTAGTGTCCAAGAAGACAAGGACATTCGTTCCCCTTTGGGCTTCAAGTCATTCATTTGGAAGCACTTTGTAATTTCCTAAATAAAGAGTTTGCAGTACCTTGTTGATTTTGCGTATGAATTGTTATAAATCAGGATATTGTTCTATATTTATCGTAGAGCACTATATCGTGATGTATCGTGAATGAATCACAGCAGGCTTTAAGATATGAATTGTTATAAATCAGGATATTGTTCTATATCGATCGTAGAGCACTATACCGTGATGTATCGTGAATGAATCACAGCAGGCTTTAAGATATCGGCAAATATCGTATCGTGGTTCTTTGTATCGATATATCGTATCGTGACAAAACCCGCGATTTACACCCCTACTTATGAGGGGAAAAGAAACAATGGGCTTGAGGCCGCTGGCACGCGGGCACCTCAAACCTGCGCTTGGCACCCCACGAGCTGGACTTGTACTTTGCCTGCTTTGGACATGAACGGAGGGACTAAACAGTGACCTGATGATGAAGGGGCTGTTGACTTCCATCATGATGCGGCGTTCCGACAGGATGTGCTCCTGCTGCCTGGTGTCCAGAATGTGGCGCTTCTTCAACACTTTGAGGGCGAAGGAGCGCCCAGCGTCTCTCTTGAGCTGCACCTGAAGGCGACGCGGCCACACGTCACCACGCGTCGGCACCACGGCCGCCGGCGCGGGGACCCACCCACCAGCTCCACGCGGCTGAAGCCACCCATGCCCAAGGTGCAGACCACGGCAAGGTCGTCGAGCGTCACGCCGGAGAAGAAGTCGTCCTCAGCCGGGCACCTGCGCACATGCGTTAGTGCATCGTTGCCTCGACGTCAATAGAGAGTTCGTCGGCGATGTACACCACTTACTTGGCTTTGACGTGCTCGTCGTCTCCCTGCTGGCGGTCCACTTCCTCTAAGCCGCCGATCAGCTGCTTGAAGGACCTGCGGAACAAAGGAGAGTGCCGTGAGGCAGCATGAACCCGACTGAGGAGCGGCCTCACTCCTTCAGATGATGTGGAAAACACACAAGGACGCCAAAGACTCTGTTTTTTAGGACTCTAAATATTCTTTTGATTTTGCTTTGTGTCGAGCAAGTTTCTGCAAGTTTCTGCCGCATTTGCTTCCGTGAAGGCATGACAGTGGCTGCTGGGATAAACAATGACTACTCAGCCATGCACGATGTTTGCCTTGTCTGATGTGAAAGGATGGAACGTGGGAGGAGGCCGTACGCACATCTTCCCTACGAGACAGGAAAGGCAGCACGTTAAATGGATGGCGGGAAGGCACGGGCGACGGCGACGTGAACGGCGTAGCGCGCTTTCACCCTTTCAGCGCTTGCTCGCCAAACCAGTCGCCTTTGGACAGCGTCTTCACCGGCACCTGCTGACCACTGGGGGCGGTCTGCTGCCACACCGTCACCTGCACATGCTCACAAGTGAGATTTTGCACGAAGGAAGCCAAAAGTCATACCTTGTGAGGCCGTGCAAAGTAAAAGTGAGCAGACTTTGCCCAATCCACTTTGGCAGCGCACCTTACGGGCAGGCACGGAACGAGTAGAAAAGCTCACCTGCCCTTCACTGATAATGAAGAAGGTGTCTCCCGTGGCGCCCTGCCGGATGATGTAGTCGCCATTGCTATAGTGAGTCTGATGTGCGCAGACACACACACACGGGGGGTCAGATGACCAGAGAGTGACACGTGCAGGCGGGTCTGGACTCACCTCCTCCAGAACATCAGCCAGCTTGCTGAGAACGTCCTCTGGAAGGGCCTGGAAGGACGGAACGCTAGCGACAGGGAGACGCCACGTCATTTGGACGTCAGGCTGCTGCCATGTCACGACGTCAAGGTTACCTGCGCAGGAAGTCCGTGTACTGGGAATGCTTGATGAGGCCGGTCCTCATCATAATGGTCTGAAAGCCCTGGCGATCAATGGCCCACAACTTGATGTCGGTCAGAGCTGCACACACGCACATGTGCATGCGCGCACACGCACGCACGCACACGCACACACACACGCTGGAAGATGACGCCTGGACTCCGGTCCTAGCTTCAGGGGGCGCTGTCGTGTGCACTGTGGTGTACCCGTCACTGTAGCCGTGCGCGTGCAGTTGTACAAGATGGCGAGCTCGCCAAAGACTTTGCCGGGGCCGATGGTGCACAGCTTTTTGCCTTCTTTGCTCACCTCCACCATGCCCTCTGTGGACGGACGCAAAAGGGAAAACGGGAGCCGTGACTCGGAAGCAAAAGCTGCAGTGACCCACCCTCCAGAACAAAGACGCTAGATCCGTCGTCGCCCTCCTGGATGACGCAGCAGCCTTTGTCCAGGCTGGTGGGCCGCATGCAGTCCAAGATGGTGAGGATCTGGAAACAGGGCGGACGTCAAAGCGTGAGCAAAACAGACGCCAAGTGGGGGGTGAGGGTGGAGGTGTGGTGGGGGGGGGGTGGTTGGGGTCTTCTCACCTGTCCATGTTCCAGATGCTTCATGAAGTCATTGTCCATCAGCGCTCTCTGGATCAGCTCGCTGGACCTGCACGCAAACACACCCTGGCTCCAATGGGGCAGGCACCTTTCTCAGGGCCGGCCTTCTCGGTCTCCCACGACCCCGACCGAGAGGCAGCCTCGGCTTGAGGTAGGAAGCGTCGCCTCTGCGCAACACACACTCCTCACGGCTCTTTTTTTTTTTTCACAGCGGAAAGGAATGGTCCGAACCGCAGATGTAACGATTGAAAAGAGTCTGCAAAACACAGAACAAAAATAACATAAGCTCACTCTTTGCTCTTGCAGTAGCTGGTGAGCGTGACGTCGGTGAGTCGGGCAGGATCCAGAGCGCTGGGTTCTGCCGATATGGCCTGTCTCTTGGTGCGCTGAGGCTCATCGAGTGACGGTGCTGGCATTGCTGGAGCGCCACCTGCTGGATGCAACAAAAAAAGGTGAAGAAAATGTTAAAAAAAAACATAACCTCCGCCCGGGCGGACCTCAACAGTTCAGTGACTCAGGAGAACGTTTTGTCACACCTGCGTCGGGTGTCTGTGCAGCGGCAGTATCGTCGGTGCCCGGCATCAAACTACGATGACGGTCCAGCTCGGCCCGCAAATGGCCAATCAGGAGATCTTTGGCATCCAGTTCTGACTCCAGCTCCTCAATCAGCGCGTCTCGCTCCGTCAGCTCCTCAATCTTCCGCTGCAACGCCACCTGCAGGTCACGCAGCATGCCGCCGCCTCTCTTTGTTGCCGCCATCAGCCGAGTGCTCATGCCCTACAAGAAAGAGACTCTTTGTTGCCGCCATCAGCAAATAGACGCCTAAATTAGGTTGATTTATAGACCCTTAGGTTGATTTATAGACCTAAAGTAGACGTTTAAAATAGGTTTAATTATAGATCTCAAATAGACCAGAAATAGACGTCTAAAATAGGTTGACTTTTAGATCTAAAATAGGTTGATATATAGACCTAAAATAGACGATTTATAGACCAGAAATAGACGTCTAAAATAGGTTGATTTTTAGATGTAAAATAGGTTGATATATAGACCTAAAATAGACGCCTAAATTAGGTTGATTTATAGACCCTTAGGTTGATTTATAGACCTAAAGTAGACGTTTAAAATAGATCTGAAATAGGTTGATTTATAAACCAGAAATAGACGTCTAAAATAGGTTGATTTTTAGATCTAAAATAGGTTGGTATATAGACCTAAAATAGACGCCTAAATTAGGTTGATTTATAGACCCATAGGTTGATTTATAGACCTTAAGTAGACGTTTAAAATAGGTTTAATTATAGATCTCAAATAGACCAGAAATAGACGTCTAAAATAGGTTTATTTTTAGATCTAAAATAGGTTGATATATAGACCTAAAATAGACGATTTATAGACCAGAAATAGACGTCCTAAAATAGGTTGATTTTTAGATCTAAAATAGGTTGATATATAGACCTAAAATAGACGCCTAAATTAGGTTGATTTATAGACCCTTAGAGGTTGATTTATAGACGTAAAGTAGACGTTTAAAATAGGTTTATTTTTAGATCTAAAATAGGTTGATATATAGACCTAAAATAGACGATTTATAGACCAGAAATAGACGTCTAAAATAGGTTGATTTTTAGATCTAAAATAGGTT
Organism: Syngnathus typhle; assembly: GCF_033458585.1. Lineage (NCBI taxonomy): Eukaryota > Metazoa > Chordata > Actinopteri > Syngnathiformes > Syngnathidae > Syngnathus > Syngnathus typhle. The sequence continues at coordinate 63,104 of NC_083757.1, forward strand.
GCTATATAGACCTAAAATAGACGCCTAAATTAGGTTGATTTATAGACCCTTAGGCTGATTTATAGGCCTAAAGTAGACGTTTAAAATAGATCTAAAATAGGTTGATTTATAGACCAGAAATAGACGTCTAAAAAAGGTTGATTTTTAAACCAAAAATAGACGTCTAAAATAGGTTGATTTTTAAACCAAAAATAGACGTCTAAAATAGGTTAATTTTTAAACCAGAAATAGACGTCTAGAATAGATTGATTTTTAGATCTAAAATAGGTTGATATATAGACCTAAAATAGACACCTAAATTAGGTTGATTTATAGACCCTTAGGTTGATTTATAGACCTAACGTAGACGTTTAAAATAGGTTTATTTATAGATCTAAAATAGGTTGATTTATAGACCAGAAATAGACGTCTAAAATAGGTTGATTTTTAGATCTAAAATAGGTTGATATATGGACCTAAAATAGACGCCTAAATTAGGTTGATTTATAGACCCTTAGGTTGATTTATAGACCTAAAGTAGACGTTTAAAATAGGTTTATTTATAGATCTAAAATAGACCAGAAATAGACGTCTAAATTAGGTTGATTTTTAGATCTAAAATAGGTTGATATAAAGACCTAAAATAGACGCCTAAATTAGGTTGATTTATAGACCCTTAGGTTGATTTATAGACCTAAAGTAGACGTTTAAAATAGATCTGAAATAGGTTGATTTATAGACCAGAAATAGACGTCTAAAATAGGTTGATTTTTAGATCTAAAATAGGTTGGTATATAGACCTAAAATAGACGCCTAAATTAGGTTGATTTATAGACCCTTAGGTTGATTTATAGACCTAAAGTAGACGTTTAAAATAGATCTGAAATAGGTTGATTTATAGACCAGAAATAGACGTCTAAAATAGGTTGATTTTTAGATCTAAAATAGGTTGGTATATAGACCTAAAATAGACGCCTAAATTAGGTTGATTTATAGACCCTTAGGTTGATTTATAGACCTTAAGTAGACGTTTAAAATAGGTTTAATTATAGATCTCAAATAGACCAGAAATAGACGTCTAAAATAGGTTGATTTTTAGATCTAAAATAGGTTGATATATAGACCTAAAATAGACGATTTATAGACCAGAAATAGACGTCTAAAATAGGTTGATTTTTAGATCTAAAATAGGTTGATATATAGACCTAAAATAGACGCCTAAATTAGGTTGATTTATAGACCCTTAGGTTGATTTATAGGCCTAAAGTAGACGTTTAAAATAGATCTAAAATAGGTTGATTTATAGACCAGAAATAGACGTCTAAAAAAGGTTGATTTTTAAACCAAAAATAGACGTCTAAAATAGGTTGATTTTTAAACCAAAAATAGACGTCTAAAATAGGTTAATTTTTAAACCAGAAATAGACGTCTAGAATAGATTGATTTTTAGATCTAAAATAGGTTGATATATAGACCTAAAATAGACAACTAAATTAGGTTGATTTATAGACCCTTAGGTTGATTTATAGACCTAAAAGATGTTCAAAATAGGTTTATTTATAGATCTAAAATAGGTTGATTTATAGACCAGAAATAGACGTCTAAAATAGGTTGATTTTTTAGATCTAAAATAGGTTGATATATAGACCTAAAATAGACGCCTAGATTAGGTTGATTTATAGACCTAACGTAGACGTTTAAAATAGGTTCATTTATAGAGCTAAAATAGGTTGATTTATAGACCAGAAATAGACGTCTAAAATAGGTTGATTTTTAGATCTAAAATAGGTTGATATATAGACCTAAAATAGACGCCTAAATTAGGTTGATTTATAGACCCTTAGGTTGATTTATAGACCTAAAGTAGACGTTTAAAATAGGTTTAATTATAGATCTCAAATAGACCAGAAATAGACGTCTAAAATAGGTTGACTTTTAGATCTAAAATAGGTTGATATATAGACCTAAAATAGACGATTTATAGACCAGAAATAGACGTCTAAAATAGGTTGATTTTTAGATCTAAAATAGGTTGATATATAGACCTAAAATAGACGCCTAAATTAGGTTGATTTATAGACCCTTAGGTTGATTTATAGACCTAAAGTAGACGTTTAAAATAGATCTGAAATAGGTTGATTTATAAACCAGAAATAGACGTCTAAAATAGGTTGATTTTTAGATCTAAAATAGGTTGGTATATAGACCTAAAATAGACGCCTAAATTAGGTTGATTTATAGACCCATAGGTTGATTTATAGACCTTAAGTAGACGTTTAAAATAGGTTTAATTATAGATCTCAAATAGACCAGAAATAGACGTCTAAAATAGGTTTATTTTTAGATCTAAAATAGGTTGATATATAGACCTAAAATAGACGATTTATAGACCAGAAATAGACGTCCTAAAATAGGTTGATTTTTAGATCTAAAATAGGTTGATATATAGACCTAAAATAGACGCCTAAATTAGGTTGATTTATAGACCCTTAGAGGTTGATTTATAGACGTAAAGTAGACGTTTAAAATAGGTTTATTTTTAGATCTAAAATAGGTTGATATATAGACCTAAAATAGACGATTTATAGACCAGAAATAGACGTCTAAAATAGGTTGATTTTTAGATCTAAAATAGGTTGCTATATAGACCTAAAATAGACGCCTAAATTAGGTTGATTTATAGACCCTTAGGCTGATTTATAGGCCTAAAGTAGACGTTTAAAATAGATCTAAAATAGGTTGATTTATAGACCAGAAATAGACGTCTAAAAAATGTTGATTTTTAAACCAAAAATAGACGTCTAAAATAGGTTGATTTTTAAACCAAAAATAGACGTCTAAAATAGGTTAATTTTTAAACCAGAAATAGACGTCTAGAATAGATTGATTTTTAGATCTAAAATAGGTTGATATATAGACCTAAAATAGACACCTAAATTAGGTTGATTTATAGACCCTTAGGTTGATTTATAGACCTAACGTAGACGTTTAAAATAGGTTTATTTATAGATCTAAAATAGGTTGATTTATAGACCAGAAATAGACGTCTAAAATAGGTTGATTTTTAGATCTAAAATAGGTTGATATATGGACCTAAAATAGACGCCTAAATTAGGTTGATTTATAGACCCTTAGGTTGATTTATAGACCTAAAGTAGACGTTTAAAATAGGTTTATTTATAGATCTAAAATAGACCAGAAATAGACGTCTAAATTAGGTTGATTTTTAGATCTAAAATAGGTTGATATAAAGACCTAAAATAGACGCCTAAATTAGGTTGATTTATAGACCCTTAGGTTGATTTATAGACCTAAAGTAGACGTTTAAAATAGATCTGAAATAGGTTGATTTATAGACCAGAAATAGACGTCTAAAATAGGTTGATTTTTAGATCTAAAATAGGTTGGTATATAGACCTAAAATAGACGCCTAAATTAGGTTGATTTATAGACCCATAGGTTGATTTATAGACCTTAAGTAGACGTTTAAAATAGGTTTAATTATAGATCTCAAATAGACCAGAAATAGACGTCTAAAATAGGTTGATTTTTAGATCTAAAATAGGTTGATATATAGACCTAAAATAGACGATTTATAGACCAGAAATAGACGTCTAAAATAGGTTGATTTTTAGATCTAAAATAGGTTGATATATAGACCTAAAATAGACGCCTAAATTAGGTTGATTTATAGACCCTTAGGCTGATTTATAGGCCTAAAGTAGACGTTTAAAATAGATCTAAAATAGGTTGATTTATAGACCAGAAATAGACGTCTAAAAAAGGTTGATTTTTAAACCAAAAATAGACGTCTAAAATAGGTTGATTTTTAAACCAAAAATAGACGTCTAAAATAGGTTAATTTTTAAACCAGAAATAGACGTCTAGAATAGATTGATTTTTAGATCTAAAATAGGTTGATATATAGACCTAAAATAGACACCTAAATTAGGTTGATTTATAGACCCTTAGGTTGATTTATAGACCTAAAGTAGACGTTTAAAATAGATCTAAAATAGGTTGATTTATAGACCAGAAATAGACGTCTAAAATAGGTTGATTTTTTAGATCTAAAATAGGTTGATATATAGACCTAAAATAGACGCCTAGATTAGGTTGATTTATAGACCCTTAGGTTGATTTATAGACCTAACGTAGACGTTTAAAATAGGTTTATTTATAGATCTAAAATAGGTTGATTTATAGACCAGAAATAGACGTCTGAAATAGGTTGATTTTTAAATCTAAAATAGGTTGATATATAGACCTAAAATAGACGCCTAAATTAGGTTGATTTATAGACCCTTAGGTTGATTTATAGACCTAAAGTAGACGTTTAAAATGGGTTTATTTATAGATCTAAAATAGACCAGAAATAGACGTCTAAAATAGGTTGATTCTTAGATCTAAAATAGGTTGATATATAGACCTAAAATAGACACCTACATTAGGTTGATTTATAGACTCTTAGGTTGATTTATAGACCTAAAGTAGACGTTTAAAATAGGTTTATGTATAGCTCTAAAATAGGTTGATTTATAGACCAGAAATAGACGTCTAAAATAGGTTGATTTTTTAGATCTAAAATAGGTTGATATATAGACCTAAAATAGACGCCTAGATTAGGTTGATTTATAGACCCTTAGGTTGATTTATAGACCTAACGTAGACGTTTAAAATAGATCTAAAATAGGTTGATTTATAGACCAGAAATAGACGTCTAAAATAGGTTGATTTTTAAACAAAAAATAGACGTCTAAAATAGGTTGATTTTTAAACCAAAAATAGACGGCTAAAATAGGTTGATTTTTAAACCAAAAATAGACGTCTAAAAAAGGTTGATTTTTAAACCAAAAATAGACGTCTAAAATAGGTTAATTTTTAAACGAGAAATAGACGTCTAGAATAGGTTAATTTTTAAACGAGAAATAGACGTCTAGAATAGATTGATTTTTAGATCTAAAATAGGTTGATATATAGACCTAAAATAGACACCTAAATTAGGTTGATTTATAGACCCTTAGGTTGATTTATAGACCTAAAGTAGACGTTCAAAATAGGTTTATTTATAGATCTAAAATAGGTTGATTTATAGACCAGAAATAGACGTCTAAAATAGGTTGATTTTTTAGATCTAAAATAGGTTAATATATAGACCTAAAATAGACGCCTAGATAAGTTTGATTTATAGACCCTTAGGTTGATTTATAGACCTAACGTAGACGTTTAAAATAGGTTTATTTATAGATCTAAAATAGGTTGATTTATAGACCAGAAATAGACGTCTAAAATAGGTTGATTTTTAGATCTAAAATAGGTTGATATATAGACCTAAAATAGACGCCTAAATTAGGTTGATTTATAGACCCTTAGGTTGATTTATAGACCTAAAGTAGACTTTTAAAATAGGTTTAAAATAGTTAAACATTAAATATGATCATATTATGGAATTTTGAAGTCTGAACAAGCCGTAAGTTGTATAAATAATGCACAGAAGTTGTTTGGGTTTAACAAGCATATTGATCCGTACATGTGAATTGGTTATTCCTGTACCACTGATAAAGATAAAATTAAGTTGATTTTCAGACCAAAAATAGACGTTTAAAAAAGGTTGATTTTTAAACCAAAAATTGACTAAAGGTTGATTTTTAAACCAAAAATAGACGTCTAAAATAGGTTGATTTTTAAACCCAAAATAGACGTCTAAAAAAGGTTGATTTTTAAACCAAAAATAGACGTCTAAAAAAGGTTGATTTTTAGACCAAAAATAGACGTCTAAAAAAGGTTGATTTTTAGACCAAAAATAGACGTCTAAAATAGGTTGATTTTTAAACCAAAAATAGACGTCTAAAATAGGTTGATTTTTAGATCTAAAATAGGTTGATATATAGACCTAAAATAGACACCTACATTAGGTGTATTTGTAGACTCTTAGGTTGATTTATAGACCTAAAGTAGACGTTTAAAATAGGTTTATGTATAGATCTAAAATAGGTTGATTTATAGACCAGAAATAGACGTCTAAAATAGGTTGATTTTTTAGATCTAAGAGGTTGATATATAGACCTAAAATAGACGCCTAGATTAGGTTGATTTATAGACCCTTAGGTTGATTTATAGACCTAACGTAGACGTTTAAAATAGATCTAAAATAGGTTGATTTATAGACCAGAAATAGACGTCTAAATTAGGTTGATTCTTAAACAAAAAATAGACGTCTAAAATAGGTTGATTTTTAAACCAAAAATAGATGTCTAAAATAGGTTGATTTTTAAACCAAAAATAGACGGCTAAAATAGGTTGATTTTTAAACCAAAAATACACGTCTAAAAAAGGTTGATTTTTAAACCAAAAATAGACGTCTAAAATAGGTTGATTTTTAAACCAAAAATAGACGTCTAAAATAGGTTAATTTTTAAACGAGAAATAGACGTCTAGAATAGGTTAATTTTTAAACGAGAAATAGACGTCTAGAATAGATTGATTTTTAGATCTAAAATAGGTTGATATATAGACCTAAAATAGACACCTAAATTAGGTTGATTTATAGACCCTTAGGTTGATTTATAGACCTAAAGTAGACGTTCAAAATAGGTTTATTTATAGATCTAAAATAGGTTGATTTATAGACCAGAAATAGACGTCTAAAATAGGTTGATTTTTTAGATCTAAAATAGGTTAATATATAGACCTAAAATAGACGCCTAGATAAGTTTGATTTATAGACCCTTAGGTTGATTTATAGACCTAACGTAGACGTTTAAAATAGGTTTATTTATAGATCTAAAATAGGTTGATTTATAGACCAGAAATAGACGTCTAAAATAGGTTGATTTTTAGATCTAAAATAGGTTGATATATAGACCTAAAATAGACGCCTAAATTAGGTTGATTTATAGACCCTTAGGTTGATTTATAGACCTAAAGTAGACGTTTAAAATAGATCTAAAATAGGTTGATTTATAGACCAAAAATAGACGTCTAAAATAGGTTGATTTTTTAGATCTAAAATAGGTTGATATATAGACCTAAAATAGACGCCTAGATTAGGTTGATTTATAGACCCTTAGGTTGATTTATAGACCTAACGTAGACGTTTAAAATAGGTTTATTTATAGATCTAAAATAGGTTGATTTATATTCCAGAAATAGACGTCTAAAATAGGTTGATTTTTAGATCTAAAATAGGTTGATATATAGACCTAAAATAGGCGCCTAAATTAGGTTGATTTATAGACACTTAGGTTGATTTATAGACCTAACGTAGACATTTAAAATAGGTTTATTTATAGATTTAAAATAGACCAGAAATAGACGTCTAAAATAGGTTGATTTTTAGATCTAAAATAGGTTGATATATAGACCTAAAATAGACGCCTAAATTAGGTTGATTTATAGACCCTTAGGTTGATTTATAGACCTAAAGTAGACGTTTAAAATAGATCTAAAATAGGTTGATTTATAGACCAGAAATAGACGTCCAAAATAGGTTGATTTTTAGATCTAAAATAGGTTGATATATAGACCTAAAATAGACGCCTAAATTAGGTTGATTTATAGACCCTTAGGTTGATTTATAGACCTAAAGTAGACGTTTAAAATAGATCTAAAATAGGTTGATTTATAGACCAGAAATAGACGTCTAAAATAGGTTGATTTTTAGATCTAAAATAGGTTGATATATAGACCTAAAATAGACGCCTAAATTAGGTTGAATTATAGACCCTTAGGTTGATTTATAGACCTAAAGTAGACGTTTAAAATAGGTTTATTTTTAGATCTAAAATAGGTTGATATATAGACCTAAAATAGACGATTTATAAACCAGAAATAGACGTCTAAAATAGGTTGATTTTTAGATCTAAAATAGGTTGATATATAGACCTAAAATAGACGCCTAAATTAGGTTGATTTATAGACCTAAAGTAGACGTTTAAAATAGATCTAAAATAGGTTGATTTATAGACCAGAAATAGACGTCTGAAATAGGTTGATTTTTAGATCTAAAATAGGTTGATATATAGACCTAAAATAGACGCCTAAATTAGGTTGATTTATAGACCCTTAGGTTGATTTATAGACCTTAAGTAGACGTTTAAAATAGGTTTAATTATAGATCTCAAATAGACCAGAAATAGACGTCTAAAATAGGTTTATTTTTAGATCTAAAATAGGTTGATATATAGACCTAAAATAGACGATTTATAGACCAGAAATAGAAGTCTAAAATAGGTTGATTTTTTAGATCTAAAATAGGTTAATATATAGACCTAAAATAGACGCCTAGATTAGGTTGATTTATAGACCCTTAGGTTGATTTATAGACCTAACGTAGACGTTTAAAATAGGTTTATTTATAGATCTAAAATAGGTTGATTTATAGACCAGAAATAGACGTCTAAAATAGGTTGATTTTGAGATCTAAAATAGGTTGATATATAGACCTAAAATAGACGCCTAAATTAGGTTGATTTATAGACCCTTAGGTTGATTTATAGACCTAAAGTAGACGTTTAAAATAGGTTTATTTATAGATCTAAAATAGACCAGAAATAGACGTCTAAAATAGGTTGATTTTTAGATCTAAAATAGGTTGATATATAGACCTAAAATAGACGCCTAAATTAGGTTGATTTATAGACCCTTAGGTTGATTTATAGACCTAAAGTAGACGTTTAAAATAGATCTAAAATAGGTTGATTTATAGACCAGAAATAGACGTCTAAAATAGGTTGATATATAGACCTAAAATAGACGCCTAAATTAGGTTGATTTATAGACACTTAGGTTGATTTATAGACCTAAAGTAGACGTTTAAAATAGGTTTAATTATAGATCTCAAATAGACCAGAAATAGACGTCTAAAATAGGTTGATTTTTAGATCTAAAATAGGTTGATATAGACCTAAAATAGACGATTTATAGACCAGAAATAGACGTCTAAAATAGGTTGATATATAGACCTAAAATAGACGCCTAAATTAGGTTGATTTATAGACCCTTAGGTTGATTTATAGACCTAAAGTAGACGTTTAAAATAGGTTTATTTTTAGATCTAAAATAGGTTGATATATAGACCTAAAATAGACGATTTATAGACCAGAAATAGACGTCTAAAATAGGTTGATTTTTAGATCTAAAATAGGTTGATATATAGACCTAAAATAGACGCCTAAATTAGGTTGATTTATAGACCCTTAGGTTGATTTATAGACCTAAAGTAGACGTTTAAAATAGGTTTATTTATAGATCTAAAATAGACCAGAAATAGACGTCTAAAATAGGTTGGTTTTTAGATCTAAAATAGGTTGATATATAGACCTAAAATAGACGCCTAATTTAGGTTGATTTATAGACCCTTAGGTTGATTTATAGACCTAAAGTAGACGTTTAAAATAGATCTAAAATAGGTTGATATATAGACCTGAAATAGACGTCTAAAATAGGTTGATTTTTAGATCTAAAATAGGTTGATATATAGACCTAAAATAGACGCCTAAATTAGGTTGATTTATAGACCTAAAGTAGACGTTTAAAATAGATCTAAAATAGGTTGATTTATAGACCAGAAATAGACGTCTAAAATAGGTTGATTTTTAGATCTAAAACAGGTTGATATATAGACCTAAAATAGACGCCTAAATTAGGTTGATTTATAGACCCTTAGGTTGATTTATAGACCTTAAGTAGACGTTTAAAATAGGTTTAATTATAGATCTCAAATAGACCAGAAATAGACGTCTAAAATAGGTTTATTTTTAGATCTAAAATAGGTTGATATATAGACCTAAAATAGACGATTTATAGACCAGAAATAGACGTCTAAAATAGGTTGATTTTTTAGATCTAAAATAGGTTGATATATAGACCTAAAATAGACGCCTAGATTAGGTTGATTTATAGACCCTTAGGTTGATTTATAGACCTAACGTAGACGTTTAAAATAGGTTTATTTATAGATCTAAAATAGGTTGATTTATAGACCAGAAATAGACGTCTAAAATAGGTTGATTTTTAGATCTAAAATAGGTTGATATATAGACCTAAAATAGACGATTTATAGACCAAAAATAGACGTCTAAAATAGGTTTATTTTAAGATCTGAAATAGGTTGATATATAGACCTAAAATACATGCCTAAATTAGGTTGATTTATAGACCCTTAGGTTGATTTATAGACCTAAAGTAGACGTTTAAAATAGGTTGATTATTAGATCTAAAATAGGTTGATATATAGACCTAAAATAGACGATTTAAAGACCAGAAATAGACGTCTAAAATAGGTTGATTTTTAGATCTAAAATAGGTTGATATATAGACCTAAAATAGACGCCTAAATTAGGTTGATTTATAGACCCTTAGGTTGATTTATAGACCTAAAGTAGACGTTTAAAATAGATCTAAAATAGGTTGATTTATAGACCAGAAATAGACGTCTTAAATAGGTTGATTTTTAGATCTAAAATAGGTTGATATATAGACCTAAAATAGACGCCTAAATTAGGTTGATTTATAGACCCTTAGGTTGATTTATAGACCTAAAGTAGACGTTTAAAATAGATCTAAAATAGGTTGATTTATAGACCAGAAATAGACGTCTAAAATAGGTTGATTTTTTAGATCTAAAATAGGTGTATATATAGACCTAAAATAGACACCTAGATTAGGTTGATTTATAGACCCTTAGGTTGATTTAAAGACCTAACGTAGACGTTTAAAATAGGTTTATTTATAGATCTAAAATAGGTTGATTTATAGACCAGAAATAGACGTCTAAAATAGGTTGATTTTTAGATCTAAAATAGGTTGATATATAGACCTAAAATAGGCGCCTAAATTAGGTTGACTTATAGACCCTTAGGTTGATTTATAGACCTAAAGTAGACGTTTAAAATAGATCTAAAATAGGTTGATTTATAGACCAGAAATAGACGTCTAAAATAGGTTGATTTTTAAATCTAAAATAGGTTGATATATAGACCTAAAATAGACGCCTAAATTAGGTTGATTTATAGACCCTTAGGTTGATTTATAGACCTAAAGTAGACGTTTAAAATAGGTCTATTTATAGATCTAAAATAGACCAGAAATAGACGTCTAAAATAGGTTGATTTTTAGATCTAAAATAGGTTGATATATAGACCTAAAATAGACGCCTAAATTAGGTTGATTTATAGACCTAAAGTAGACGTTTAAAAGAGATCTAAAATAGGTTGATTTATAGACCAGAAATAGACGTCTAAAAAAGGTTGATATATAGACCTAAAATAGACGCCTAAATTAGGTTGATTTATAGACACTTAGGTTGATTTATAGACCTAAAGTAGACGTTTAAAATAGGTTTAATTATAGATCTCAAATAGACCAGAAATAGACGTCTAAAATAGGTTGATTTTTAGATCTAAAATAGGTTGATATAGACCTAAAATAGACGATTTATAGACCAGAAATAGACGTCTAAAATAGGTTGATATATAGACCTAAAATAGACGCCTAAATTAGGTTGATTTATAGACCCTTAGGTTGATTTATAGACCTAAAGTAGACGTTTAAAATAGGTTTATTTTTAGATCTAAAATAGGTTGATATATAGACCTAAAATAGACGATTTATAGACCAGAAATAGACGTCTAAAATAGGTTGATTCTTAGATCTAAAATAGGTTGATATATAGACCTAAAATAGACGCCTAAATTAGGTTGATTTATAGACCTAAAGTAGACGTTTAAAATAGATCTAAAATAGGTTGATTTATAGACCAGAAATAGACGTCTAAAATAGGTTGATTTTTAGATCTAAAATAGGTTGATATATAGACCTAAAATAGACGCCTAAATTAGGTTGAATTATAGACCCTTAGGTTGATTTATAGACCTAAAGTAGACGTTTAAAATAGGTTTATTTTTAGATCTAAAATAGGTTGATATATAGACCTAAAATAGACGATTTATAAACCAGAAATAGACGTCTAAAATAGGTTGATTTTTAGATCTAAAATAGGTTGATATATAGACCTAAAATAGACGCCTAAATTAGGTTGATTTATAGACCTAAAGTAGACGTTTAAAATAGATCTAAAATAGGTTGATTTATAGACCAGAAATAGACGTCTAAAATAGGTTGATTTTTAGATCTAAAATAGGTTGATATATAGACCTAAAATAGACGCCTAAATTAGGTTGATTTATAGACCCTTAGGTTGATTTATAGACCTTAAGTAGACGTTTAAAATAGGTTTAATTATAGATCTCAAATAGACCAGAAATAGACGTCTAAAATAGGTTTATTTTTAGATCTAAAATAGGTTGATATATAGACCTAAAATAGACGATTTATAGACCAGAAATAGACGTCTAAAATAGGTTGATTTTTTAGATCTAAAATAGGTTGATATATAGACCTAAAATAGACGCCTAGATTAGGTTGATTTATAGACCCTTAGGTTGATTTATAGACCTAACGTAGACGTTTAAAATAGGTTTATTTATAGATCTAAAATAGGTTGATTTATAGACCAGAAATAGACGTCTAAAATAGGTTGATTTTTAGATCTAAAATAGGTTGATATATAGACCTAAAATAGACGCCTAAATTAGGTTGATTTATAGACCCTTAGGTTGATTTATAGACCTTAAGTAGACGTTTAAAATAGGTTTAATTATAGATCTCAAATAGACCAGAAATAGACGTCCAAAATAGGTTTATTTTTAGATCTAAAATAGGTTGATATATAGACCTAAAATAGACGATTTATAGACCAGAAATAGACGTCTAAAATAGGTTGATTTTTTAGATCTAAAATAGGTTGATATATAGACCTAAAATAGACGCCTAGATTAGGTTGATTTATAGACCCTTAGGTTGATTTATAGACCTAACGTAGACGTTTAAAATAGGTTTATTTATAGATCTAAAATAGGTTGATTTATAGACCAGAAATAGACGTCTAAAATAGGTTGATTTTTAGATCTAAAATAGGTTGATATATAGACCTAAAATAGACGCCTAAATTAGGTTGATTTATAGACCCTTAGGTTGATTTATAGACCTAAAGTAGACGTTTAAAATAGATCTAAAATAGGTTGATTTATAGACCAGAAATAGACGTCTTAAATAGGTTGATTTTTAGATCTAAAATAGGTTGATATATAGACCTAAAATAGACGCCTAAATTAGGTTGATTTATAGACCCTTAGGTTGATTTATAGACCTAAAGTAGACGTTTAAAATAGATCTAAAATAGGTTGATTTATAGACCAGAAATAGACGTCTAAAATAGGTTGATTTTTTAGATCTAAAATAGGTTGATATATAGACCTAAAATAGACACCTAGATTAGGTTGATTTATAGACCCTTAGGTTGATTTAAAGACCTAACGTAGACGTTTAAAATAGGTTTATTTATAGATCTAAAATAGGTTGATTTATAGACCAGAAATAGACGTCTAAAATAGGTTGATTTTTAGATCTAAAATAGGTTGATATATAGACCTAAAATAGGCGCCTAAATTAGGTTGACTTATAGACCCTTAGGTTGATTTATAGACCTAAAGTAGACGTTTAAAATAGATCTAAAATAGGTTGATTTATAGACCAGAAATAGACGTCTAAAATAGGTTGATTTTTAAATCTAAAATAGGTTGATATATAGACCTAAAATAGACGCCTAAATTAGGTTGATTTATAGACCCTTAGGTTGATTTATAGACCTAAAGTAGACGTTTAAAATAGGTCTATTTATAGATCTAAAATAGACCAGAAATAGACGTCTAAAATAGGTTGATTTTTAGATCTAAAATAGGTTGATATATAGACCTAAAATAGACGCCTAAATTAGGTTGATTTATAGACCTAAAGTAGACGTTTAAAAGAGATCTAAAATAGGTTGATTTATAGACCAGAAATAGACGTCTAAAAAAGGTTGATATATAGACCTAAAATAGACGCCTAAATTAGGTTGATTTATAGACACTTAGGTTGATTTATAGACCTAAAGTAGACGTTTAAAGTAGGTTTAATTATAGATCTCAAATAGACCAGAAATAGACGTCTAAAATAGGTTGATTTTTAGATCTAAAATAGGTTGATATAGACCTAAAATAGACGATTTATAGACCAGAAATAGACGTCTAAAATAGGTTGATATATAGACCTAAAATAGACGCCTAAATTAGGTTGATTTATAGACCCTTAGGTTGATTTATAGACCTAAAGTAGACGTTTAAAATAGGTTTATTTTTAGATATAAAATAGGTTGATATATAGACCTAAAATAGACGATTTATAGACCAGAAATAGACGTCTAAAATAGGTTGATTTTTAGATCTAAAATAGGTTGATATATAGACCTAAAATAGACGCCTAAATTAGGTTGATTTATAGACCTAAAGTAGACGTTTAAAATAGATCTAAAATAGGTTGATTTATAGACCAGAAATAGACGTCTAAAATAGGTTGATTTTTAGATCTAAAATAGGTTGATATATAGACCTAAAATAGACGCCTAAATTAGGTTGAATTATAGACCCTTAGGTTGATTTATAGACCTAAAGTAGACGTTTAAAATAGGTTTATTTTTAGATCTAAAATAGGTTGATATATAGACCTAAAATAGACGATTTATAAACCAGAAATAGACGTCTAAAATAGGTTGATTTTTAGATCTAAAATAGGTTGATATATAGACCTAAAATAGACGCCTAAATTAGGTTGATTTATAGACCTAAAGTAGACGTTTAAAATAGATCTAAAATAGGTTGATTTATAGACCAGAAATAGACGTCTAAAATAGGTTGATTTTTAGATCTAAAATAGGTTGATATATAGACCTAAAATAGACGCCTAAATTAGGTTGATTTATAGACCCTTAGGTTGATTTATAGACCTTAAGTAGACGTTTAAAATAGGTTTAATTATAGATCTCAAATAGACCAGAAATAGACGTCTAAAATAGGTTTATTTTTAGATCTAAAATAGGTTGATATATAGACCTAAAATAGACGATTTATAGACCAGAAATAGACGTCTAAAATAGGTTGATTTTTTAGATCTAAAATAGGTTGATATATAGACCTAAAATAGACGCCTAGATTAGGTTGATTTATAGACCCTTAGGTTGATTTATAGACCTAACGTAGACGTTTAAAATAGGTTTATTTATAGATCTAAAATAGGTTGATTTATAGACCAGAAATAGACGTCTAAAATAGGTTGATTTTTAGATCTAAAATAGGTTGATATATAGACCTAAAATAGACGCCTAAATTAGGTTGATTTATAGACCCTTAGGTTGATTTATAGACCTTAAGTAGACGTTTAAAATAGGTTTAATTATAGATCTCAAATAGACCAGAAATAGACGTCTAAAATAGGTTTATTTTTAGATCTAAAATAGGTTGATATATAGACCTAAAATAGACGATTTATAGACCAGAAATAGACGTCTAAAATAGGTTGATTTTTTAGATCTAAAATAGGTTGATATATAGACCTAAAATAGACGCCTAGATTAGGTTGATTTATAGACCCTTAGGTTGATTTATAGACCTAACGTAGACGTTTAAAATAGGTTTATTTATAGATCTAAAATAGGTTGATTTATAGACCAGAAATAGACGTCTAAAATAGGTTGATTTTTAGATCTAAAATAGGTTGATATATAGACCTAAAATAGACGCCTAAATTAGGTTGATTTATAGACCCTTAGGTTGATTTATAGACCTAAAGTAGACGTTTAAAATAGATCTAAAATAGGTTGATTTATAGACCAGAAATAGAAGTCTAAAATAGGTTGATTTTTAGATCTAAAATAGGTTGATATATAGACCTAAAATAGACGCCTAAGTTAGTTGTATTTATAGACCCTTAGGTTGATTTATAGACCTAAAGTAGACGTTTAAAATAGGTTTAATTATAGATCTGAAATAGACCAGAAATAGACGTCTAAAATAGGTTGATTTTTAGATCTAAAATAGGTTGATATATAGACCTAAAATAGACGATTTATAGACCAGAAATAGACGTCTAAAATAGGTTGATTTTTAGATCTGAAATAGGTTGATATATAGACCTAAAATACATGCCTAAATTAGGTTGATTTATAGACCCTTAGGTTGATTTATAGACCTAAAGTAGACGTTTAAAATAGGTTGATTTTTAGATCCCCTCCATGAGTCGTCACCTTATCGTGGTGGAGGGGTTTGCGTGCCCCTATGATCCTAGGAGCCATGTTGTCTGGAGCTTCATGCTCCTGGTAGGGTCACCCATGGCAAACGGGTCCTAGGTGAGGGGCCAGACAAAGCACGGCTCAAAAAGCCCCTTATGATGAATAATACACATGGATACAGATTTCCCTCGCCCGGACGCGGGTCACCGGGGCCCCCCTCTGGAGCCAGGCCTGGAGGCGGGGCTCGAAGGCGAGCGTCTGGTGGCCGGGCCTCCGCCCATGGGGCCCGGCCGGGCAAAGCCCGAAAAGGAGATGTGGGTCCCCCTTCCCATGGGCTCACCACCTGTGGGAGGGGCCAAAGGGGTCGGGTGCAGTGTGAGCTGGGCGGCGGCCAAAGGCAGGGACCTTGGCGGTCTGATCCCCGGCTGCAGAAGCTGGCTCTTGGGACATGGAATGTCACCTCTCTGGCTGGAAAGGAGCCCGAGCTGGTGTGCGAGGCAGAAAAGTTCCGACTAGATATAGTCGGACTTGCCTCCACGCACAGTTTGGGTTCCGGTTCAAGCACTCTCGAGAGGGGCTGGACTCTCTTCCACTCTGGAGTTGCCCACGGTGAGAGGCGTCGAGCAGGTGTGGGTATACTTATTGCCCCCCGGCTGGGCGCCTGCACATTGGGGTTCACCCCGGTGAACGAGAGGGTAGCCTCCCTCCGCCTTCGGGTGGGGGGACGGGTCCTGACTGTTGTTTGTGTCTATGCACCAAACGGCAGTTCAGAGTACCCACCCTTTTTGGAGTCCCTGGAGGAGGTGCTGGAGAGCGCTCCTTCTGGGGACTCCATCGTTCTACTGGGTGACTTCAATGCTCACGTGGGCAATGACAGTGAGACCTGGAAGGGCGTGATTGGGAGGAACGGCCCCCCCGATCTGAACCCGAGCGGTGTTCTATTGTTGGACTTCTGTGCTCGACACGGATTTTCTATAATGAACACCATGTTCAAACATAAGGGTGTCCATGTGTGCACTTGGCACCAGGACACCCTAGGCCGCAGTTCGATGATCAACTTTGTAGTCGTGTCATCGGATTTGCGGCCGCATGTTTTGGACACTCGGGCGAAGAGAGGGGCGGAGCTGTCAACTGATCACCACCTGGTGGTGGGTTGGCTCCGATGGTGGGGGAAGATGCCGGTCCGACATGGCAGACCCAAACGTTCTGTGAGGGTCTGCTGGGAACGTCTGGCGGAATCCCCTGTCAGGAAGAGCTTCAACTCCCACCTCCGGCAGAACTTTTCCCAGGTCCCGGGGGAGGCGGGGGACATTGAGTCCGAGTGGACCTTGTTCCGCGCCTCCATTGTTGAGGCGGCCGACCGGAGCTGCGGCCGTAAGGTCATTGGTGCCTGTCGTGGCGGCAATCCCCGAACCCGCTGGTGGACACCGGCGGTAAGGGATGCCGTCAAGCTGAAGAAGGAGTCCTATCGGGCCGTTTTGGCCTGCGGGACTCCCGAGGCAGCTGACAGGTACCGGGTGGCCAAGCGGAACGCGGCTTCGGCGGTTGCTGAGGCAAAAACCCGGGCGTGGGAGGAGTTTGGCGAGGCCATGGAGAATGACTTCCGGACGGCTTCGAGGAAATTCTGGTCCACCATCCGGCGTCTCAGGAGGGGGAAGCAGTGCAACGTCAACACTGTTTACAGTGGAGATGGCGTGCTGCTGACCTCGACTCGGGACGTCGTGTGTCGGTGGAGAGAATACTTCGAAGACCTCCTCAATTCCACCGACACGCCCTCCATTGTGGAGGCAGGGCCTGGGGACTCTGAGGCGGACTCTCCAATCTCTGGGGTTGAAGTCACTGAGGTAGTTAAAAAACTCCTCGGTGGCAAGGCCCCGGGGGTGGATGAGATCCGCCCGGATTTCTTAAGGGCTCTGGATGTTGTGGGACTGTCATGGCTGACACGTCTCTACAGCATCGCGTGGACATCGGGGACAGTGCCTCTGGATTGGCAGACTGGGGTGGTGGTTCCCCTCTTTAAGAAGGGGGACCGGAGGGTGTGTTCCAATTACAGGGGAATTACACTCCTCAGCCTCCCTGGGAAGGTCTATTCAGGGGTGCTGGAGAGGAGGGTCCGTCGGGAGGTCGAACCTCGGATTCAGGAGGAACAGTGTGGCTTTCGTCCTGGCCGTGGAACAGTGGACCAGCTCTTCACCCTCAGCAGGATCCTCGAGGGTGCATGGGAGTTCGCCCAACCAGTCCACATGTGTTTTGTGGACTTGGAGAAGGCGTTCGACCGTGTCCCTCGGGAGGTTCTCTGGGGGGTGCTTCGGGAGTACGGGGTACCGAGCCAACTGATAAGGGCGGTTCGGTCCCTGTATCACCGATGCCAGAGTTTGGTCCGCATTTCCGGCAGTAAGTCGGATTCGTTCTCAGTGAGGGTTGGACTCCGCCAAGGCTGCCCTTTGTCACCGATTCTGTTCATAGTTTTTATGGACAGAATTTCTAGGCGCAGCCGAGGCGTTGAGGGTGTCCGGTTTGGGGACCTCAGCATCGCGTCTCTGCTTTTTGCAGACGACGTGGTGCTGTTGGCTTCTTCAGGCCGTGATCTCCAGCTCTCACTGGAGCGGTTCGCAGCCGAGTGTGAAGCGGTCGGGATGAAGGTCAGCACCTCCAAATCCGAGTCCATGGTCCTCGATCGGAAAAGGGTGGAATGCCCTCTCCAGGTCGGGGATGAGATCCTGCCCCAAGTGGAGGAGTTTAAGTATCTTGGGGTCTTGTTCACGAGTGAGGGGAGGATGGAGCGCGAGATCGACAGGCGGATCGGTGCAGCGTCGGCAGTAATGCGGACTTTGTACCGGTCCGTCGTGGTAAAGAGAGAGCTGAGCCAAAAGGCAAAGCTCTCAATTTACCGGTCGATTTACGCTCCTACCCTCACCTATGGTCACGAGCTATGGGTCGTGACCGAAAGAACGAGATCCCGGATACAAGCGGCCGAAATGAGTTTTCTCCGCAGGATGTCCGGGCTCTCCCTTAGAGATAGGGTGAGAAGTTCGGTCATCCGGGAGAGACTCGGAGTAGAGTCGCTGCTCCTCCACGTTGAGAGGAGCCAGATGAGGTGGCTCGGGCATCTCATCAGGATGCCTCCTGGACGCCTCCCTGGGGAGGTGTTCCGGGCATGTCCCACCGGTAGGAGACCCCGGGGACGACCCAGGACGCGCTGGAGAGACTATGTCTCTCAGCTGGCCTGGGAACGCCTTGGGATCCCCCGGGATGAGCTGGACGAAGTGGCTGGGGAGAGGGAAGTCTGGGAGTCCCTCCTGAAGCTGCTGCCCCCGCGACCCGACCCCGGATAAGCGGAAGAAGATGGATGGATGGATGGATGGATGATTTTTAGATCTAAAATAGGTTGATATATAGACCTAAAATAGACGATTTAAAGACCAGAAATAGACGTCTAAAATAGGTTGATTTTTAGATCTAAAATAGGTTGATATATAGACCTAAAATAGACGCCTAAATTAGGTTGATTTATAGACCCTTAGGTTGATTTATAGACCTAAAGTAGACGTTTAAAATAGATCTAAAATAGGTTGATTTATAGACCAGAAATAGACGTCTTAAATAGGTTGATTTTTAGATCTAAAATAGGTTGATATATAGACCTAAAATAGACGCCTAAATTAGGTTGATTTATAGACCTAAAGTAGACGTTCAAAATAGGTTTATTTATAGATCTAAAATAGGTTGATTTATAGACCAGAAATAGAAGTCTAAAATAGGTTGATTTTTTAGATCTAAAATAGGTTGATATATAGACCTAAAATAGACGCCTAGATTAGGTTGATTTATAGACCCTTAGGTTGATTTATAGACCTAACGTAGACGTTTAAAATAGGTTTATTTTTTTAGATCTAAAATAGGTTGATATACAGACCTAAAATAGACGATTTATAGACCAGAAATAGACGTCTAAAATAGGTTGATTTTTAGATCTAAAATAGGTTGATATATAGACCTAAAATAGACGCCTAAATTAGGTTGATTTATAGACCCTTAGGTTGATTTATAGACCTAAAGTAGACGTTTAAAATAGGTTTATTTTTAGATCTAAAATAGGTTGATATATAGACCTAAAATAGACGATTTATAGACCAGAAATAGACGTCTAAAATAGGTTGATTTTTAGATCTAAAATAGGTTGATATATAGACCTAAAATAGACGCCTAAATTAGGTTGATTTATAGACCCTTAGGTTTAGAGATGCACCGATCCGATATCTGGATCGGATATCGGTCCCGATATCAACAAAATAGATGGATCGGGTATCGGAAATTACAGCCGATCTGTGAGCCGATACTTTCCTTAATCTATTGGGACGCGGGCTACGTCATACGTCAGCAGCACGTGTGCCGCATGCCACGAGAGTTTTCTAAACAAACGCAAACATGGAGCGAACGTTCGCTTCTCTTCCCCGGGTTGCTAAGCGGACGTCAAACCCTGCGCGTTCGCTTCTCTTCGGGTTGCTAATGGGACGTCAAAGGCTGCGCGTTCGCTTCTCTCCCGAATGGGGGGGGGGGGGGGGGGGAGGTCGTCTAATCGGATGTCAAACGCTGCGTGTTCGCTTCTCTTCCGGGGGGGGGTGTTAATGGGACGTCAAACGCTTTGTGTGGCGGGCTCCATCTAGTGTGGAAACTGAGAAGCTGAGCTCAAGCTTCTTGTGCGGGCCATATTCAATTATGTTTTCAGAATTTGCTGCGGGCCAATAAAAACTGGACCGTTAGTTTGGACACCCCTAATTTAGAGCAAAGAACTGTGTAGTCTGCCTGATGCCATTGCCTTTGGTCTTTTCTGTTCCACATGTAGAGTTATGTAGCTTGTTAAGTCAACCATAATATCGGAT
Source organism: Syngnathus typhle (assembly GCF_033458585.1). Classification (NCBI taxonomy): domain Eukaryota; kingdom Metazoa; phylum Chordata; class Actinopteri; order Syngnathiformes; family Syngnathidae; genus Syngnathus; species Syngnathus typhle. Next base: position 84,131 of record NC_083757.1, read on the forward strand.
CGGTATCGGGTATCGACCGATACGCAAAGCCACGGCATCGGTATCGGTATCGGAACTGAAAAAGTCGGATCGGTGCATCTCTACTTAGGTTGATTTATAGACCTAACGTAGACGTTTAAAATAGGTTTATTTATAGATCTAAAATAGGTTGATTTATAGACCAGAAATAGACGTCTAAAATAGGTTGATTTTTAGATCTAAAATAGGTTGATATATAGACCTAAAATAGACGCCTAAATTAGGTTGATTTATAGACCCTTAGGTTGATTTATAGACCTAAAGTAGACGTTTAAAATAGATCTAAAATAGGTTGATTTATAGACCAGAAATAGACGTCTAAAATAGGTTGATTTTTAGATCTAAAATAGGTTGATATATAGACCTAAAATAGACGCCTAAATTAGGTTGATTTATAGACCCTTAGGTTGATTTATAGACCTAAAGTAGACGTTTAAAATAGGTTTATTTATAGATCTAAAATAGACCAGAAATAGACGTCTAAAATAGGTTGATTTTTAGATCTAAAATAGGTTGATATATAGACCTAAAATAGACGCCTAAATTAGGTTGATTTATAGACCCTTAGGTTGATTTATAGACCTAAAGTAGACGTTTAAAATAGATCTAAAATAGGTTGATTTATAGACCAGAAATAGACGTCTAAAATAGGTTGATATATAGACCTAAAATAGACGCCTAAATTAGGTTGATTTATAGACACTTAGGTTGATTTATAGACCTAAAGTAGACGTTTAAAATAGGTTTAATTATAGATCTCAAATAGACCAGAAATAGACGTCTAAAATAGGTTGATTTTTAGATCTAAAATAGGTTGATATAGACCTAAAATAGACGATTCATAGACCAGAAATAGACGTCTAAAATAGGTTGATATATAGACCTAAAATAGACGCCTAAATTAGGTTGATTTATAGACCTAGGTTGATTTATAGACCTAAAGTAGACGTTTAAAATAGGTTTATTTTTAGATCTAAAATAGGTTGATATATAGACCTAAAATAGACGATTTATAGACCAGAAATAGACGTCTAAAATAGGTTGATATATAGACCTAAAATAGACGCCTAAATTAGGTTGATTTATAGACCCTTAGGTTGATTTATAGACCTAAAGTAGACGTTTAAAATAGGTTTATTTATAGATCTAAAATAGACCAGAAATAGACGTCTAAAATAGGTTGGTTTTTAGATCTAAAATAGGTTGATATATAGACCTAAAATAGACGCCTAAATTAGGTTGATTTATAGACCCTTAGGTTGATTTATAGACCTAAAGTAGATGTTTAAAATAGATCTAAAATAGGTTGATTTATAGACCAGAAATAGACGCCTAAAATAGGTTGATTTTTAGATCTAAAATAGGTTGATATATAGACCTAAAATAGACGCCTAAATTAGGTTGAATTATAGACCCTTAGGTTGATTTATAGACCTAAAGTAGACGTTTAAAATAGGTTTATTTTTAGATCTAAAATAGGTTGATATATAGACCTAAAATAGACGATTTATAAACCAGAAATAGACGTCTAAAATAGGTTGATTTTTAGATCTAATATAGGTTGATATATAGACCTAAAATAGACGCCTAAATTAGGTTGATTTATAGACCAGAAATAGACGTCTAAAATAGGTTGATTTTTAGATCTAAAATAGGTTGATATATAGACCTAAAATAGATGCCTAAATTAGGTTGATTTATAGACCCTTAGGTTGATTTATAGACCTTAAGTAGACGTTTAAAATAGGTTTAATTATAGATCTCAAATAGACCAGAAATAGACGTCTAAAATAGGTTTATTTTTAGATCTAAAATAGGTTGATATATAGACCTAAAATAGACGATTTATAGACCAGAAATAGAAGTCTAAAATAGGTTGATTTTTAGATCTGAAATAGGTTGATATATAGACCTAAAATACATGCCTAAATTAGGTTGATTTATAGACCCTTAGGTTGATTTATAGACCTAAAGTAGACGTTTAAAATAGGTTGATTTTTAGATCTAAAATAGGTTGATATATAGACCTAAAATAGACGATTTATAGACCAGAAATAGACGTCTAAAATAGGTTGATTTTTAGATCTAAAATAGGTTGATATATAGACCTAAAATAGACGCCTAAATTAGGTTGATTTATAGACCCTTAGGTTGATTTATAGACCTAAAGTAGACGTTTAAAATAGATCTAAAATAGGTTGATTTATAGACCAGAAATAGACGTCTAAAATAGGTTGATTTTTAGATCTAAAATAGGTTGATATATAGACCTAAAATAGACGCCTAAATTAGGTTGATTTATAGACCTAAAGTAGATGTTCAAAATAGGTTTATTTATAGATCTAAAATAGGTTGATTTATAGACCAGAAATAGACGTCTAAAATAGGTTGATTTTTTAGATCTAAAATAGGTTGATATATAGACCTAAAATATACGCCTAGATTAGGTTGATTTATAGACCTAACGTAGACGTTTAAAATAGGTTTAATTATAGATCTCAAATAGACCAGAAATAGACGTCTAAAATAGGTTGATTTTTAGATCTAAAATAGGTTGATATATAGACCTAAAATAGACGATTTATAGACCAGAAATAGACGTCTAAAATAGGTTGATTTTTAGATCTAAAATAGGTTGATATATAGACCTAAAATAGACGCCTAAATTAGGTTGATTTATAGACCCTTAGGTTGATTTATAGACCTAAAGTAGACGTTTAAAATAGATCTAAAATAGGTTGATTTATAGACCAGAAATAGACGTCTAAAATAGGTTGATTTTTAGATCTAAAATAGGTTGATATATAGACCTAAAATAGACGCCTAAATTAGGTTGATTTATAGACCCTTAGGTTGATTTATAGACCTAAAGTAGACGTTTAAAATAGGTTTAATTATAGATCTCAAATAGACCAGAAATAGACGTCTAAAATAGGTTGATTTTTAGATCTAAAATAGGTTGATGTATAGACCTAAAATAGACGATTTATAGACCAGAAATAGATGTCTAAAATAGGTTGATATATAGACCTAAAATAGACGCCTAAATTAGGTTGATTTATAGACCCTTAGGTTGATTTATAGACCTAAAGTAGACGTTTAAAATAGATCTAAAATAGGTTGATTTATAGACCAGAAATAGACGTCTAAAATAGGTTGATTTTTAGATCTAAAATAGGTTGATATATAGACCTAAAATAGACGCCTAAATTAGGTTGATTTATAGACCCTTAGGTTGATTTATAGACCTAAAGTAGACGTTTAAAATAGATCTAAAATAGGTTGATTTATAGACCAGAAATAGACGTCTAAAATAGGTTTATTTTTAGATCTAAAATAGGTTGATATATAGACCTAAAATAGACGATTTATAAACCAGAAATAGACGTCTAAAATAGGTTGATTTTTAGATCTAAAATAGGTTGATATATAGACCTAAAATAGACGCCTAAATTAGGTTGATTTATAGACCTAAAGTAGACGTTTAAAATAGATCTAAAATAGGTTGATTTATAGACCAGAAATAGACGTCTAAAATAGGTTGATTTTTAGATCTAAAATAGGTTGATATATAGACCTAAAATAGACGCCTAAATTAGGTTGATTTATAGACCCTTAGGTTGATTTATAGACCTTAAGTAGACGTTTAAAATAGGTTTAATTATAGATCTCAAATAGACCAGAAATAGACGTCTAAAATAGGTTTATTTTTAGATCTAAAATAGGTTGATATATAGACCTAAAATAGACGATTTATAGACCAGAAATAGAAGTCTAAAATAGGTTGATTTTTTAGATCTAAAATAGGTTGATATATAGACCTAAAATAGACGCCTAGATTAGGTTGATTTATAGACCCTTAGGTTGATTTATAGACCTAACGTAGACGTTTAAAATAGGTTGATTTTTAGATCTAAAATAGGTTGATATATAGACCTAAAATAGACGCCTAAATTAGGTTGATTTATAGACCCTTAGGTTGATTTATAGACCTAAAGTAGACGTTTAAAATAGATCTAAAATAGGTTGATTTATAGACCAGAAATAGACGTCTTAAATAGGTTGATTTTTAGATCTAAAATAGGTTGATATATAGACCTAAAATAGACGCCTAAATTAGGTTGATTTATAGACCTAAAGTAGACGTTCAAAATAGGTTTATTTATAGATCTAAAATAGGTTGATTTATAGACCAGAAATAGAAGTCTAAAATAGGTTGATTTTTTAGATCTAAAATAGGTTGATATATAGACCTAAAATAGACGCCTAGATTAGGTTGATTTATAGACCCTTAGGTTGATTTATAGACCTAACGTAGACGTTTAAAATAGGTTTATTTTTTTAGATCTAAAATAGGTTGATATACAGACCTAAAATAGACGATTTATAGACCAGAAATAGACGTCTAAAATAGGTTGATTTTTAGATCTAAAATAGGTTGATATATAGACCTAAAATAGACGCCTAAATTAGGTTGATTTATAGACCCTTAGGTTGATTTATAGACCTAAAGTAGACGTTTAAAATAGGTTTATTTTTAGATCTAAAATAGGTTGATATATAGACCTAAAATAGACGATTTATAGACCAGAAATAGACGTCTAAAATAGGTTGATTTTTAGATCTAAAATAGGTTGATATATAGACCTAAAATAGACGCCTAAATTAGGTTGATTTATAGACCCTTAGGTTTAGAGATGCACCGATCCGATATCTGGATCGGATATCGGTCCCGATATCAACAAAATAGATGGATCGGGTATCGGAAATTACAGCCGATCTGTGAGCCGATACTTTCCTTAATCTATTGGGACGCGGGCTACGTCATACGTCAGCAGCACGTGTGCCGCATGCCACGAGAGTTTTCTAAACAAACGCAAACATGGAGCGAACGTTCGCTTCTCTTCCCCGGGTTGCTAAGCGGACGTCAAACCCTGCGCGTTCGCTTCTCTTCGGGTTGCTAATGGGACGTCAAAGGCTGCGCGTTCGCTTCTCTCCCGAATGGGGGGGGGGGGGGGGGGGGAGGTCGTCTAATCGGATGTCAAACGCTGCGTGTTCGCTTCTCTTCCGGGGGGGGGGTGTTAATGGGACGTCAAACGCTTTGTGTGGCGGGCTCCATCTAGTGTGGAAACTGAGAAGCTGAGCTCAAGCTTCTTGTGCGGGCCATATTCAATTATGTTTTCAGAATTTGCTGCGGGCCAATAAAAACTGGACCGTTAGTTTGGACACCCCTAATTTAGAGCAAAGAACTGTGTAGTCTGCCTGATGCCATTGCCTTTGGTCTTTTCTGTTCCACATGTAGAGTTATGTAGCTTGTTAAGTCAACCATAATATCGGATCGGTATCGGGTATCGACCGATACGCAAAGCCACGGCATCGGTATCGGTATCGGAACTGAAAAAGTCGGATCGGTGCATCTCTACTTAGGTTGATTTATAGACCTAACGTAGACGTTTAAAATAGGTTTATTTATAGATCTAAAATAGGTTGATTTATAGACCAGAAATAGACGTCTAAAATAGGTTGATTTTTAGATCTAAAATAGGTTGATATATAGACCTAAAATAGACGCCTAAATTAGGTTGATTTATAGACCCTTAGGTTGATTTATAGACCTAAAGTAGACGTTTAAAATAGATCTAAAATAGGTTGATTTATAGACCAGAAATAGACGTCTAAAATAGGTTGATTTTTAGATCTAAAATAGGTTGATATATAGACCTAAAATAGACGCCTAAATTAGGTTGATTTATAGACCCTTAGGTTGATTTATAGACCTAAAGTAGACGTTTAAAATAGGTTTATTTATAGATCTAAAATAGACCAGAAATAGACGTCTAAAATAGGTTGATTTTTAGATCTAAAATAGGTTGATATATAGACCTAAAATAGACGCCTAAATTAGGTTGATTTATAGACCCTTAGGTTGATTTATAGACCTAAAGTAGACGTTTAAAATAGATCTAAAATAGGTTGATTTATAGACCAGAAATAGACGTCTAAAATAGGTTGATATATAGACCTAAAATAGACGCCTAAATTAGGTTGATTTATAGACACTTAGGTTGATTTATAGACCTAAAGTAGACGTTTAAAATAGGTTTAATTATAGATCTCAAATAGACCAGAAATAGACGTCTAAAATAGGTTGATTTTTAGATCTAAAATAGGTTGATATAGACCTAAAATAGACGATTCATAGACCAGAAATAGACGTCTAAAATAGGTTGATATATAGACCTAAAATAGACGCCTAAATTAGGTTGATTTATAGACCCTTAGGTTGATTTATAGACCTAAAGTAGACGTTTAAAATAGGTTTATTTTTAGATCTAAAATAGGTTGATATATAGACCTAAAATAGACGATTTATAGACCAGAAATAGACGTCTAAAATAGGTTGATATATAGACCTAAAATAGACGCCTAAATTAGGTTGATTTATAGACCCTTAGGTTGATTTATAGACCTAAAGTAGACGTTTAAAATAGGTTTATTTATAGATCTAAAATAGACCAGAAATAGACGTCTAAAATAGGTTGGTTTTTAGATCTAAAATAGGTTGATATATAGACCTAAAATAGACGCCTAAATTAGGTTGATTTATAGACCCTTAGGTTGATTTATAGACCTAAAGTAGATGTTTAAAATAGATCTAAAATAGGTTGATTTATAGACCAGAAATAGACGCCTAAAATAGGTTGATTTTTAGATCTAAAATAGGTTGATATATAGACCTAAAATAGACGCCTAAATTAGGTTGAATTATAGACCCTTAGGTTGATTTATAGACCTAAAGTAGACGTTTAAAATAGGTTTATTTTTAGATCTAAAATAGGTTGATATATAGACCTAAAATAGACGATTTATAAACCAGAAATAGACGTCTAAAATAGGTTGATTTTTAGATCTAATATAGGTTGATATATAGACCTAAAATAGACGCCTAAATTAGGTTGATTTATAGACCAGAAATAGACGTCTAAAATAGGTTGATTTTTAGATCTAAAATAGGTTGATATATAGACCTAAAATAGATGCCTAAATTAGGTTGATTTATAGACCCTTAGGTTGATTTATAGACCTTAAGTAGACGTTTAAAATAGGTTTAATTATAGATCTCAAATAGACCAGAAATAGACGTCTAAAATAGGTTTATTTTTAGATCTAAAATAGGTTGATATATAGACCTAAAATAGACGATTTATAGACCAGAAATAGAAGTCTAAAATAGGTTGATTTTTAGATCTGAAATAGGTTGATATATAGACCTAAAATACATGCCTAAATTAGGTTGATTTATAGACCCTTAGGTTGATTTATAGACCTAAAGTAGACGTTTAAAATAGGTTGATTTTTAGATCTAAAATAGGTTGATATATAGACCTAAAATAGACGATTTATAGACCAGAAATAGACGTCTAAAATAGGTTGATTTTTAGATCTAAAATAGGTTGATATATAGACCTAAAATAGACGCCTAAATTAGGTTGATTTATAGACCCTTAGGTTGATTTATAGACCTAAAGTAGACGTTTAAAATAGATCTAAAATAGGTTGATTTATAGACCAGAAATAGACGTCTAAAATAGGTTGATTTTTAGATCTAAAATAGGTTGATATATAGACCTAAAATAGACGCCTAAATTAGGTTGATTTATAGACCTAAAGTAGATGTTCAAAATAGGTTTATTTATAGATCTAAAATAGGTTGATTTATAGACCAGAAATAGACGTCTAAAATAGGTTGATTTTTTAGATCTAAAATAGGTTGATATATAGACCTAAAATATACGCCTAGATTAGGTTGATTTATAGACCTAACGTAGACGTTTAAAATAGGTTTAATTATAGATCTCAAATAGACCAGAAATAGACGTCTAAAATAGGTTGATTTTTAGATCTAAAATAGGTTGATATATAGACCTAAAATAGACGATTTATAGACCAGAAATAGACGTCTAAAATAGGTTGATTTTTAGATCTAAAATAGGTTGATATATAGACCTAAAATAGACGCCTAAATTAGGTTGATTTATAGACCCTTAGGTTGATTTATAGACCTAAAGTAGACGTTTAAAATAGATCTAAAATAGGTTGATTTATAGACCAGAAATAGACGTCTAAAATAGGTTGATTTTTAGATCTAAAATAGGTTGATATATAGACCTAAAATAGACGCCTAAATTAGGTTGATTTATAGACCCTTAGGTTGATTTATAGACCTAAAGTAGACGTTTAAAATAGGTTTAATTATAGATCTCAAATAGACCAGAAATAGACGTCTAAAATAGGTTGATTTTTAGATCTAAAATAGGTTGATGTATAGACCTAAAATAGACGATTTATAGACCAGAAATAGATGTCTAAAATAGGTTGATATATAGACCTAAAATAGACGCCTAAATTAGGTTGATTTATAGACCCTTAGGTTGATTTATAGACCTAAAGTAGACGTTTAAAATAGATCTAAAATAGGTTGATTTATAGACCAGAAATAGACGTCTAAAATAGGTTGATTTTTAGATCTAAAATAGGTTGATATATAGACCTAAAATAGACGCCTAAATTAGGTTGATTTATAGACCCTTAGGTTGATTTATAGACCTAAAGTAGACGTTTAAAATAGATCTAAAATAGGTTGATTTATAGACCAGAAATAGACGTCTAAAATAGGTTTATTTTTAGATCTAAAATAGGTTGATATATAGACCTAAAATAGACGATTTATAAACCAGAAATAGACGTCTAAAATAGGTTGATTTTTAGATCTAAAATAGGTTGATATATAGACCTAAAATAGACGCCTAAATTAGGTTGATTTATAGACCTAAAGTAGACGTTTAAAATAGATCTAAAATAGGTTGATTTATAGACCAGAAATAGACGTCTAAAATAGGTTGATTTTTAGATCTAAAATAGGTTGATATATAGACCTAAAATAGACGCCTAAATTAGGTTGATTTATAGACCCTTAGGTTGATTTATAGACCTTAAGTAGACGTTTAAAATAGGTTTAATTATAGATCTCAAATAGACCAGAAATAGACGTCTAAAATAGGTTTATTTTTAGATCTAAAATAGGTTGATATATAGACCTAAAATAGACGATTTATAGACCAGAAATAGAAGTCTAAAATAGGTTGATTTTTTAGATCTAAAATAGGTTGATATATAGACCTAAAATAGACGCCTAGATTAGGTTGATTTATAGACCCTTAGGTTGATTTATAGACCTAACGTAGACGTTTAAAATAGGTTTATTTATAGATCTAAAATAGGTTGATTTATAGACCAGAAATAGACGTCTAAAATAGGTTGATTTTTAGATCTAAAATAGGTTGATATATAGACCTAAAATAGACGCCTAAATTAGGTTGATTTATAGACCCTTAGGTTGATTTATAGACCTAAAGTAGACGTTTAAAATAGATCTAAAATAGGTTGATTTATAGACCAGAAATAGACGTCTAAAATAGGTTGATTTTTAGATCTAAAATAGGTTGATATATAGACCTAAAATAGACGCCTAAGTTAGGTGTATTTATAGACCCTTAGGTTGATTTATAGACCTAAAGTAGACGTTTAAAATAGGTTTAATTATAGATCTGAAATAGACCAGAAATAGACGTCTAAAATAGGTTGATTTTTAGATCTAAAATAGGTTGATATATAGACCTAAAATAGACGATTTATAGACCAGAAATAGACGTCTAAAATAGGTTGATTTTTAGATCTGAAATAGGTTGATATATAGACCTAAAATACATGCCTAAATTAGGTTGATTTATAGACCCTTAGGTTGATTTATAGACCTAAAGTAGACGTTTAAAATAGGTTGATTTTTAGATCTAAAATAGGTTGATATATAGACCTAAAATAGACGATTTATAGACCAGAAATAGACGTCTAAAATAGGTTGATTTTTAGATCTAAAATAGGTTGATATATAGACCTAAAATAGACGCCTAAATTAGGTTGATTTATAGACCCTTAGGTTGATTTATAGACCTAAAGTAGACGTTTAAAATAGATCTAAAATAGGTTGATTTATAGACCAGAAATAGACGTCTAAAATAGGTTGATTTTTAGATCTAAAATAGGTTGATATATAGACCTAAAATAGACGCCTAAATTAGGTGTATTTATAGACCCTTAGGTTGATTTATAGACCTAAAGTAGACGTTTAAAATAGGTTTAATTATAGATCTGAAATAGACCAGAAATAGACGTCTAAAATAGGTTGATTTTTAGATCTAAAATAGGTTGATATATAGACCTAAAATAGACGATTTATAGACCAGAAATAGACGTCTAAAATAGGTTGATTTTTAGATCTGAAATAGGTTGATATATAGACCTAAAATACATGCCTAAATTAGGTTGATTTATAGACCCTTAGGTTGATTTATAGACCTAAAGTAGACGTTTAAAATAGGGTGATTTTTAGATCTAAAATAGGTTGATATATAGACCTAAAATAGACGATTTATAGACCAGAAATAGACGTCTAAAATAGGTTGATTTTTAGATCTAAAATAGGTTGATATATAGACCTAAAATAGACGCCTAAATTAGGTTGATTTATAGACCCTTAGGTTGATTTATAGACCTAAAGTAGACGTTTAAAATAGATCTAAAATAGGTTGATTTATAGACCAGAAATAGACGTCTAAAATAGGTTGATTTTTAGATCTAAAATAGGTTGATATATAGACCTAAAATAGACGCCTAAATTAGGTTGATTTATAGACCCTTAGGTTGATTTATAGACCTAAAGTAGACGTTTAAAATAGGTTTATTTATAGATCTAAAATAGACCAGAAATAGACGTCTAAAATAGGTTGATTTTTAGATCTAAAATAGGTTGATATATAGACCTAAAATAGACGCCTAAATTAGGTTGATTTATAGACCCTTAGGTTGATTTATAGACCTAAAGTAGACGTTTAAAATAGATCTAAAATAGGTTGATTTATAGACCAGAAATAGACGTCTAAAATAGGTTGATATATAGACCTAAAATAGACGCCTAAATTAGGTTGATTTATAGACACTTAGGTTGATTTATAGACCTAAAGTAGACGTTTAAAATAGGTTTAATTATAGATCTCAAATAGACCAGAAATAGACGTCTAAAATAGGTTGATTTTTAGATCTAAAATAGGTTGATATAGACCTAAAATAGACGATTTATAGACCAGAAATAGACGTCTAAAATAGGTTGATATATAGACCTAAAATAGACGCCTAAATTAGGTTGATTTATAGACCCTTAGGTTGATTTATAGACCTAAAATAGACGTTTAAAATAGGTTTATTTTTAGATCTAAAATAGGTTGATATATAGACCTAAAATAGACGATTTATAGACCAGAAATAGACGTCTAAAATAGGTTGATTTTTAGATCTAAAATAGGTTGATATATAGACCTAAAATAGACGCCTAAATTAGGTTGATTTATAGACCCTTAGGTTGATTTATAGACCTAAAGTAGACGTTTAAAATAGGTTTATTTATAGATCTAAAATAGACCAGAAATAGACGTCTAAAATAGGTTGGTTTTTAGATCTAAAATAGGTTGATATATAGACCTAAAATAGACGCCTAAATTAGGTTGATTTATAGACCCTTAGGTTGATTTATAGACCTAAAGTAGATGTTTAAAATAGATCTAAAATAGGTTTATTTATAGACCAGAAATAGACGTCTAAAAAAGGTTGATTTTTAAACAAAAAATAGACGTCTAAAAAAGGTTGATTTTTAGACCAAAAATAGACGTCTAAAAAAGGTTGATTTTTAAACCAAAAATAGACGTCTAAAATAGGTTGATTTTTAAACCAAAAATAGACGACTAAAATAGGTTAATTTTTAAACCAGAAATAGACGTCTAAAATAGGTTAATTTTTAAACCAGAAATAGACGTCTAGAATAGATTGATTTTTAGATCTAAAATAGGTTGATATATAGACCTAAAATAGACACCTAAATTAGGTTGATTTATAGACCCTTAGGTTGATTTATAGACCTAAAGTAGACGTTCAAAATAGGTTTATTTATAGATCTAAAATAGGTTGATTTATAGACCAGAAATAGAAGTCTAAAATAGGTTGATTTTTTAGATCTAAAATAGGTTGATATATAGACCTAAAATAGACGCCTAGATTAGGTTGATTTATAGACCCTTAGGTTGATTTATAGACCTAACGTAGACGTTTAAAATAGGTTTATTTTTTTAGATCTAAAATAGGTTGATATACAGACCTAAAATAGACGATTTATAGACCAGAAATAGACGTCTAAAATAGGTTGATTTTTAGATCTAAAATAGGTTGATATATAGACCTAAAATAGACGCCTAAATTAGGTTGATTTATAGACCCTTAGGTTGATTTATAGACCTAAAGTAGACGTTTAAAATAGGTTTATTTTTAGATCTAAAATAGGTTGATATATAGACCTAAAATAGACGATTTATAGACCAGAAATAGACGTCTAAAATAGGTTGATTTTTAGATCTAAAATAGGTTGATATATAGACCTAAAATAGACGCCTAAATTAGGTTGATTTATAGACACTTAGGTTGATTTATAGACCTAACGTAGACATTTAAAATAGGTTTATTTATAGATTTAAAATAGACCAGAAATAGACGTCTAAAATAGGTTGATTTTTAGATCTAAAATAGGTTGATATATAGACCTAAAATAGACGCCTAAATTAGGTTGATTTATAGACCCTTAGGTTGATTTATAGACCTAAAGTAGACGTTTAAAATAGATCTAAAATAGGTTGATTTATAGACCAGAAATAGACGTCCAAAATAGGTTGATTTTTAGATCTAAAATAGGTTGATATATAGACCTAAAATAGACGCCTAAATTAGGTTTATTTATAGACCCTTAGGTTTATTTATAGACCTAAAGTAGACGTTTAAAATAGGTTTAATTATTGATCTCAAATAGACCAGAAATAGACGTCTAAATTAGGTTGATTTTTAGATCTAAAATAGGTTGATATATAGACCTAAAATAGACGATTCATAGACCAGAAATAGACGTCTAAAATAGGTTGATTTTTAGATCTAAAATAGGTTGATATAAAGACCTAAAATAGACGCCTAAATTAGGTTGATTTATAGACCCTTAGGTTGATTTATAGACCAAAAGTAGACGTTTAAAATAGGTTTATTTTTAGATCTAAAATAGGTTTAAATATAGACCTAAAACAGACGATTTATAGACTAGAACTAGACGTCTAAAATAGGTTGATTTTTAGATCTAAAATAGGTTGGTATATAGACCTAAAATAGACGCCTAAATTAGGTTGATTTATAGACCTAAAGTAGACGTTTAAAATAGATCTAAAATAGGTTGATTTATAGACCAGAAATAGACGTCTAAAATAGGTTGATTTTTAGATCTAAAATAGGTTGATATATAGACCTAAAATAGACGCCTAAATTAGGTTGATTTATAGACCCTTAGGTTGATTTATAGACCTTAAGTAGACGTTTAAAATAGGTTTAATTATAGATCTCAAATAGACCAGAAATAGACGTCTAAAATAGGTTTATTTTTAGATCTAAAATAGGTTGATATATGGACCTAAAATAGACGATTTATAGACCAGAAATAGACGTCTAAAATAGGTTGATTTTTTAGATCTAAAATAGGTTGATATATAGACCTAAAATAGACGCCTAGATTAGGTTGATTTATAGACCCTTAGGTTGATTTATAGACCTAACGTAGACGTTTAAAATAGGTTTATTTATAGATCTAAAATAGGTTGATTTATAGACCAGAAATAGACGTCTAAAATAGGTTGATTTTTAGATCTAAAATAGGTTGATATATAGACCTAAAATAGACGCCTAAATTAGGTTGATTTATAGACCCTTAGGTTGATTTATAGACCTAAAGTAGACGTTTAAAATAGATCTAAAATAGGTTGATTTATAGACCAGAAATAGACGTCTAAAATAGGTTGATTTTTAGATCTAAAATAGGTTGATATATAGACCTAAAATAGACGATTTATAGACCAGAAATAGATGTCTAAAATAGGTTGATTTATAGATCTGAAATAGGTTGATATATAGACCTAAAATACATGCCTAAATTAGGTTGATTTATAGACCCTTAGGTTGATTTATAGACCTAAAGTAGACGTTTAAAATAGGTTGATTTTTAGATCTAAAATAGGTTGATATATAGACCTAAAATAGACGATTTATAGACCAGAAATAGACGTCTAAAATAGGTTGATTTTTAGATCTAAAATAGGTTGATATATAGACCTAAAATAGACGCCTAAATTAGGTTGATTTATAGACCCTTAGGTTGATTTATAGACCTAAAGTAGACGTTTAAAATAGATCTAAAATAGGTTGATTTATAGACCAGAAATAGACGTCTAAAATAGGTTGATTTTTAGATCTAAAATAGGTTGATATATAGACCTAAAATAGACGCCTAAATTAGGTTGATTTATAGACCTAAAGTAGACGTTCAAAATAGGTTTATTTATAGATCTAAAATAGGTTGATTTATAGACCAGAAATAGACGTCTAAAATAGGTTGATTTTTTAGATCTAAAACAGGTTGATATATAGACCTAAAATATACGCCTAGATTAGGTTGATTTATAGACCTAACGTAGACGTTTAAAATGGGTTTAATTATAGATCTCAAATAGACCAGAAATAGACGTCTAAAATAGGTTGATTTTTAGATCTAAAATAGGTTGATATATAGACCTAAAATAGACGATTTATAGACCAGAAATAGACGTCTAAAATAGGTTGATTTTTAGATCTAAAATAGGTTGATATATAGACCTAAAATAGACGCCTAAATTAGGTTGATTTATAGACCTAAAGTAGACGTTTAAAATAGATCTAAAATAGGTTGATTTATAGACCAGAAATAGACGTCTAAAATAGGTTGATTTTTAGATCTAAAATAGGTTGATATATAGACCTAAAATAGACGCCTAAATTAGGTTGATTTATAGACCCTTAGGTTGATTTATAGACCTAAAGTAGACGTTTAAAATAGGTTTAATTATAGATCTCAAATAGACCAGAAATAGACGTCTAAAATAGGTTGATTTTTAGATCTAAAATAGGTTGATATATAGACCTAAAATAGACGATTTATAGACCAGAAATAGACGTCTAAAATAGGTTGATTTTTAGATCTAAAATAGGTTGATATATAGACCTAAAATAGACGCCTAAATTAGGTTGATTTATAGACCTAAAGTAGACGTTTAAAATAGATCTAAAATAGGTTGATTTATAGACCAGAAATAGACGTCTAAAATAGGTTGATTTTTAGATCTAAAATAGGTTGATATATAGACCTAAAATAGACGCCTAAATTAGGTTGAATTATAGACCCTTAGGTTGATTTATAGACCTAAAGTAGACGTTTAAAATAGGTTTATTTTTAGATCTAAAATAGGTTGATATATAGACCTAAAATAGACGATTTATAAACCAGAAATAGACGTCTAAAATAGGTTGATTTTTAGATCTAAAATAGGTTGATATATAGACCTAAAATAGACGCCTAAATTAGGTTGATTTATAGACCTAAAGTAGACGTTTAAAATAGATCTAAAATAGGTTGATTTATAGACCAGAAATAGACGTCTAAAATAGGTTGATTTTTAGATCTAAAATAGGTTGATATATAGACCTAAAATAGACGCCTAAATTAGGTTGATTTATAGACCCTTAGGTTGATTTATAGACCTTAAGTAGACGTTTAAAATAGGTTTAATTATAGATCTCAAATAGACCAGAAATAGACGTCTAAAATAGGTTTATTTTTAGATCTAACATAGGTTGATATATAGACCTAAACTAGACGATTTATAGACCAGAAATAGAAGTCTAAAATAGGTTGATTTTTTAGATCTAAAATAGGTTGATATATAGACCTAAAATAGACGCCTAGATTAGGTTGATTTATAGACCCTTAGGTTGATTTATAGACCTAACGTAGACGTTTAAAATAGGTTTATTTATAGATCTAAAATAGGTTGATTTATAGACCAGAAATAGACGTCTAAAATAGGTTGATTTTTAGATCTAAAATAGGTTGATATATAGACCTAAAATAGACGCCTAAATTAGGTTGATTTATAGACCCTTAGGTTGATTTATAGACCTAAAGTAGACGTTTGAAATAGATCTAAAATAGGTTGATTTATAGACCAGAAATAGACGTCTAAAATAGGTTGATTTTTAGATCTAAAATAGGTTGATATATAGACCTAAAATAGACGCCTAAGTTAGGTGTATTTATAGACCCTTAGGTTGATTTATAGACCTAAAGTAGACGTTTAAAATAGATCTAAAATAGGTTGATTTATAGACCAGAAATAGACGTCTAAAATAGGTTGATATATAGACCTAAAATAGACGCCTAAATTAGGTTGATTTATAGACCCTTAGGTTGATTTATAGACCTAAAGTAGATGTTTAAAATAGATCTAAAATAGGTTGATTTATAGACCAGAAATAGACGTCTAAAATAGGTTGATTTTTTTGATCTAAAATAGGTTGATATATAGACCTAAAATAGACACCTAGATTAGGTTGATTTATAGACCCTTAGGTTGATTTATAGACCTAACGTAGACGTTTAAAATAGGTTTATTTATAGATCTAAAATAGGTTGATTTAAAGACCAGAAATAGACGTCTAAAATAGGTTGATTTTTAGATCTAAAATAGGTTGATATATAGACCTAAATTAGACGCCTAAATTAGGTTGATTTATAGACCCTTAGGTTGATTTATAGACCTAAAGTAGACGTTTAAAATAGATCTAAAATAGGTTGATTTATAGACCAGAAATAGACGTCTAAAATAGGTTGATTTTTAGATCTAAAATAGGTTGATATATAGACCTAAAATAGACGCCTAAATTAGGTTGATTTATAGACCCTTAGGTTGATTTATAGACCTAAAGTAGACGTTTAAAATAGGTTTATTTATAGATCTAAAATAGACCAGAAATAGACGTCTAAAATAGGTTGATTTTTAGATCTAAAATAGGTTGATATATAGACCTAAAATAGACGCCTAAATTAGGTTGATTTATAGACCCTTAGGTTGATTTATAGACCTAAAGTAGACGTTTAAAATAGATCTAAAATAGGTTGATTTATAGACCAGAAATAGAGGTCCAAAATAGGTTGATTTTTAGATCTAAAATAGGTTGATATATAGACCTAAAATAGACGCCTAAATTAGGTTTATTTATAGACCCTTAGGTTTATTTATAGACCTAAAGTAGACGTTTAAAATAGGTTTAATTAATGATCTCAAATAGACCAGAAATAGACGTCTAAATTAGGTTGATTTTTAGATCTAAAATAGGTTGATATATAGACCTAAAATAGACGATTCATAGACCAGAAATAGACGTCTAAAATAGGTTGATTTTTAGATCTAAAATAGGTTGATATAAAGACCTAAAATAGACGCCTAAATTAGGTTGATTTATAGACCCTTAGGTTGATTTATAGACCAAAAGTAGACGTTTAAAATAGGTTTATTTTTAGATCTAAAATAGGTTGATATATAGACCTAAAACAGACGATTTATAGACCAGAACTAGACGTCTAAAATAGGTTGATTTTTAGATCTAAAATAGGTTTGTATATAGACCTAAAATAGACGCCTAAATTAGGTTGATTTATAGACCTAAAGTAGACGTTTAAAATAGATCTAAAATAGGTTGATTTATAGACCAGAAATAGACATCTAAAATAGGTTGATTTTTAGATCTAAAATAGGTTGATATATAGACCTAAAATAGACGCCTAAATTAGGTTGATTTATAGACCCTTAGGTTGATTTATAGACCTTAAGTAGACGTTTAAAATAGGTTTAATTATAGATCTCAAATAGACCAGAAATAGACGTCTAAAATAGGTTTATTTTTAGATCTAAAATAGGTTGATATATGGACCTAAAATAGACGATTTATAGACCAGAAATAGACGTCTAAAATAGGTTGATTTTTTAGATCTAAAATAGGTTGATATATAGACCTAAAATAGACGCCTAGATTAGGTTGATTTATAGACCCTTAGGTTGATTTATAGACCTAACGTAGACGTTTAAAATAGGTTTATTTATAGATGTAAAATAGGTTGATTTATAGACCAGAAATAGACGTCTAAAATAGGTTGATTTTTAGATCTAAAATAGGTTGATATATAGACCTAAAATAGACGCCTAAATTAGGTTGATTTATAGACCCTTAGGTTGATTTATAGACCTAAAGTAGATGTTTAAAATAGATCTAAAATAGGTTGATTTATAGACCAGAAATAGACGTCTAAAATAGGTTGATTTTTAGATCGAAAATAGGTTGATATATAGACCTAAAATAGACGCCTAAGTTAGGTGTATTTATAGACCCTTAGGTTGATTTATAGACCTAAAGTAGACGTTTAAAATAGGTTTAATTAGAGATCTGAAATAGACCAGAAATAGACGTCTAAAATAGGTTGATTTTTAGATCTAAAATAGGTTGATATATAGACCTAAAATAGACGATTTATAGATCAGAAATATACGTCTAAAATAGGTTGATTTTTAGATCTGAAATAGGTTGATATATAGACCTAAAATAGACGCCTAAATTAGGGTTGATTTATAGACCCTTAGGTTGATTTACAGACCTAAAGTAGACGTTTAAAATAGATCTAAAATAGGTTGATTTATAGACCAGAAATAGACGTCTAAAATAGGTTGATTTTTAGATCTAAAATAGGTTGATATATAGACCTAAAATAGACGCCTAAATTAGGTTGAATTATAGACCCTTAGGTTGATTTATAGACCTAAAGTAGACGTTTAAAATAGGTTTATTTTTAGATCTAAAATAGGTTGATATATAGACCTAAAATAGACGATTTATAAACCAGAAATAGACGTCTAAAATAGGTTGATTTTTAGATCTAAAATAGGTTGATATATAGACCTAAAATAGACGCCTAAATTAGGTTGATTTATAGACCTAAAGTAGACGTTTAAAATAGATCTAAAATAGGTTGATTTATAGACCAGAAATAGACGTCTGAAATAGGTTGATTTTTAAATCTAAAATAGGTTGATATATAGACCTAAAATAGACGTTTAAAATAGATCTAAAATAGGTTGATTTATAGACCAGAAATAGACGTCTAAAATAGGTTGATTTTTAGATCTAAAATAGGTTGATATATAGACCTAAAATAGACGCCTAAATTAGGTTGATTTATAGACCCTTAGGTTGATTTATAGACCTAAAGTAGACGTTTAAAATAGGTTTAATTATAGATCTCAAATAGACCAGAAATAGACGTCTAAAATAGGTTGATTTTTAGATCTAAAATAGGTTGATATATAGACCTAAAATAGACGATTTATAGACCAGAAATAGACGTCTAAAATAGGTTGATTTTTAGATCTAAAATAGGTTGATATATAGACCTAAAATAGACGCCTAAATTAGGTTGATTTATAGACCCTTAGGTTGATTTATAGACCTAAAGTAGACGTTTAAAATAGATCTAAAATAGGTTGATTTATAGACCAGAAATAGACGTCTAAAATAGGTTGATTTTTAGATCTAAAATAGGTTGATATATAGACCTAAAATAGACGCCTAAATTAGGTTGAATTATAGACCCTTAGGTTGATTTATAGACCTAAAGTAGACGTTTAAAATAGGTTTATTTTTAGATCTAAAATAGGTTGATATATAGACCTAAAATAGACGATTTATAAACCAGAAATAGACGTCTAAAATAGGTTGATTTTTAGATCTAAAATAGGTTGATATATAGACCTAAAATAGACGCCTAAATTAGGTTGATTTATAGACCTAAAGTAGACGTTTAAAATAGATCTAAAATAGGTTGATTTATAGACCAGAAATAGACGTCTGAAATAGGTTGATTTTTAGATCTAAAATAGGTTGATATATAGACCTAAAATAGACGCCTAAATTAGGTTGATTTATAGACCCTTAGGTTGATTTATAGACCTTAAGTAGACGTTTAAAATAGGTTTAATTATAGATCTCAAATAGACCAGAAATAGACGTCTAAAATAGGTTTATTTTTAGATCTAAAATAGGTTGATATATAGACCTAAAATAGACGATTTATAGACCAGAAATAGAAGTCTAAAATAGGTTGATTTTTTAGATCTAAAATAGGTTAATATATAGACCTAAAATAGACGCCTAGATTAGGTTGATTTATAGACCCTTAGGTTGATTTATAGACCTAACGTAGACGTTTAAAATAGGTTTATTTATAGATCTAAAATAGGTTGATTTATAGACCAGAAATAGACGTCTAAAATAGGTTGATTTTTAGATCTAAAATAGGTTGATATATAGACCTAAAATAGACGCCTAAATTAGGTTGATTTATAGACCCTTAGGTTGATTTATAGACCTAAAGTAGACGTTTAAAATAGATCTAAAATAGGTTGATTTATAGACCAGAAATAGACGTCTAAAATAGGTTGATTTTTAGATCTAAAATAGGTTGATATATAGACCTAAAATAGACGCCTAAGTTAGGTGTATTTATAGACCCTTAGGTTGATTTATAGACCTAAAGTAGACGTTTAAAATAGGTTTAATTATAGATCTGAAATAGACCAGAAATAGACGTCTAAAATAGGTTGATTTTTAGATCTAAAATAGGTTGATATATAGACCTAAAATAGACGATTTATAGATCAGAAATATACGTCTAAAATAGGTTGATTTTTAGATCTGAAATAGGTTGATATATAGACCTAAAATACATGCCTAAATTAGGTTGATTTATAGACCCTTAGGTTGATTTATAGACCTAAAGTAGACGTTTAAAATAGGTTGATTTTTAGATCTAAAATAGGTTGATATATAGACCTAAAATAGACGATTTATAGACCAGAAATAGACGACGTCTAAAATAGGTTGATTTTTAGATCTAAAATAGGTTGATATATAGACCTAAAATAGACGCCTAAATTAGGTTGATTTATAGACCCTTAGGTTGATTTATAGACCTAAAGTAGACGTTTAAAATAGATCTAAAATAGGTTGATTTATAGACCAGAAATAGACGTCTAAAATAGGTTGATTTTTTAGATCTAAAATAGGTTGATATATAGACCTAAAATAGACACCTAGATTAGGTTGATTTATAGACCCTTAGGTTGATTTATAGACCTAACGTAGACGTTTAAAATAGGTTGATTTATAGATCTAAAATAGGTTGATTTATAGACCAGAAATAGACGTCTAAAATAGGTTGATTTTTAGATCTAAAATAGGTTGATATATAGACCTAAAATAGACGCCTAAATTAGGTTGATTTATAGACCCTTAGGTTGATTTATAGACCTAAAGTAGACGTTTAAAATAGATCTAAAATAGGTTGATTTATAGACCAGAAATAGACGTCTAAAATAGGTTGATATATAGACCTAAAATAGACGCCTAAATTAGGTTGATTTATAGACACTTAGGTTTATTTATAGACCTAAAGTAGACGTTTAAAATAGGTTTAATTATAGATCTCAAATAGACCAGAAATAGACGTCTAAAATAGGTTGATTTTTAGATCTAAAAAAGGTTGATATAGACCTAAAATAGACGATTTATAGACCAGAAATAGACGTCTAAAATAGGTTGATATATAGACCTAAAATAGACGCCTAAATTAGGTTGATTTATAGACCCTTAGGTTGATTTATAGACCTAAAGTAGACGTTTAAAATAGGTTTATTTTTAGATCTAAAATAGGTTGATATATAGACCTAAAATAGATGATTTATAGACCAGAAATAGACGTCTAAAATAGGTTGATTTTTAGATCTAAAATAGGTTGATATATAGACCTAAAATAGACGCCTAAATTAGGTTGATTTATAGACCCTTAGGTTGATTTATAGACCTAAAGTAGACGTTTAAAATAGGTTTATTTATAGATCTAAAATAGACCAGAAATAGACGTCTAAAATAGGTTGGTTTTTAGATCTAAAATAGGTTGATATATAGACCTAAAATAGACACCTAAATTAGGTTGATTTATAGACCCTTAGGTTGATTTATAGACCTAAAGTAGATGTTTAAAATAGATCTAAAATAGGTTTATTTATAGACCAGAAATAGACGTCTAAAAAAGGTTGATTTTTTAAAAAAAAATAGACGTCTAAAAAAGGTTGATTTTTAAACCAAAAATAGACGTCTAAAATAGGTTGATTTTTAGACCAAAAATAGACGTCTAAAAACGTTGATTTTTAAACCAAAAATAGACGTCTAAAATAGGTTGATTTTTAAACCAAAAATAGACGTCTAAAATAGGTTAATTTTTAAACCAGAAATAGACGTCTAGAATAGATTGATTTTTAGATCTAAAATAGGTTGATATATAGACCTAAAATAGACACCTAAATTAGGTTGATTTATAGACCTAAAGTAGACGTTCAAAATAGGTTTTTTTATAGATCTAAAATAGGTTGATTTATAGACCAGAAATAGAAGTCTAAAATAGGTTGATTTTTTAGATCTAAAATAGGTTGATATATAGACCTAAAATAGACGCCTAGATTAGGTTTATTTATAGACCCTTAGGTTGATTTATAGACCTAACGTAGACGTTTAAAATAGGTTTATTTTTTTAGATCTAAAATAGGTTGATATACAGACCTAAAATAGACGATTTATAGACCAGAAATAGACGTCTAAAATAGGTTGATTTTTAGATCTAAAATAGGTTGATATATAGACCTAAAATAGACGCCTAAATTAGGTTGATTTATAGACCCTTAGGTTGATTTATAGACCTAAAGTAGACGTTTAAAATAGGTTTATTTTTAGATCTAAAATAGGTTGATATATAGACCTAAAATAGACGATTTATAGACCAGAAATAGACGTCTAAAATAGGTTTATTTTTAGATCTAAAATAGGTTGATATATAGACCTAAAATAGACGCCTAAATTAGGTTGATTTATAGACACTTAGGTTGATTTATAGACCTAATGTAGACATTTAAAATAGGTTTATTTATAGATTTAAAATAGACCAGAAATAGACGTCTAAAATAGGTTGATTTTTAGATCTAAAATAGGTTGATATATACCCCTAAAATAGACGCCTAAATTAGGTTGATTTATAGACCCTTAGGTTGATTTATAGACCTATAGTAGACGTTTAAAATAGGTTTATTTTTAGATCTAAAATAGGTTGATATATAGACCTAAAATAGACGCCTAAATTAGGTTGATTTATAGACCCTTAGGTTGATTTATAGACCTAAAGTAGACGTTTAAAATAGGTTTATTTTTAGATCTAAAATAGGTTGATATATAGACCTAAAATAGACGATTTATAGACCAGAAATAGACGTCTAAAATAGGTTGATTTGTAGATCTAAAATAGGTTGATATATAGACCTAAAATAGACGCCTAAATTAGGTTGATTTATAGACACTTAGGTTGATTTATAGACCTAACGTAGACATTTAAAATAGGTTTATTTATAGATTTAAAATAGACCAGAAATAGACGTCTAAAATAGGTTGATTTTTAGATCTAAAATAGGTTGATATATAGACCTAAAATAGACGCCTAAATTAGGTTGATTTATAGACCCTTAGGTTGATTTATAGACCTAAAGTAGACGTTTAAAATAGATCTAAAATAGGTTGATTTATAGACCAGAAATAGACGTCCAAAATAGGTTGATTTTTAGATCTAAAATAGGTTGATATATAGACCTAAAATAGACGCCTAAATTAGGTTTATTTATAGACCCTTAGGTTTATTTATAGACCTAAAGTAGACGTTTAAAATAGGTTTAATTATTGATCTCAAATAGACCAGAAATAGACGTCTAAATTAGGTTGATTTTTAGATCTAAAATAGGTTGATATATAGACCTAAAATAGACGATTCATAGACCAGAAATAGACATCTAAAATAGGTTGATTTTTAGATCTAAAATAGGTTGATATAAAGACCTAAAATAGACGCCTAAATTAGGTTGATTTATAGACCCTTAGGTTGATTTATAGACCAAAAGTAGACGTTTAAAATAGGTTTATTTTTAGATCTAAAATAGGTTGATATATAGACCTAAAACAGACGATTTATAGACCAGAAATAGACGTCTAAAATAGGTTGATTTTTAGATCTAAAATAGGTTGGTATATAGACCTAAAATAGACGCCTAAATTAGGTTGATTTATAGACCCTTAGGTTGATTTATAGACCAGAAATAGACGTCTAAAATAGGTTGATATATAGACCTAAAATAGACGCCTAAATTAGGTTGATTTATAGACCCTTAGGTTGATTTATAGACCTAAAGTAGACGTTTAAAATAGGTTTATTTTTAGATCTAAAATAGGTTGATATATAGACCTAAAATAGACGATTTATAGACCAGAAATAGACGTCTAAAATAGGTTGATTTTTAGATCTAAAATAGGTTGATATATAGACCTAAAATAGACGCCTAAATTAGGTTGATTTATAGACCCTTAGGTTGATTTATAGACCTAAAGTAGACGTTTAAAATAGGTTTATTTATAGATCTAAAATAGACCAGAAATAGACGTCTAAAATAGGTTGGTTTTTAGATCTAAAATAGGTTGATATATAGACCTAAAATAGACGCCTAAATTAGGTTGATTTATAGACCCTTAGGTTGATTTATAGACCTAAAGTAGATGTTTAAAATAGATCTAAAATAGGTTTATTTATAGACCAGAAATAGACGTCTAAAAAAGGTTGATTTTTAAACAAAAAATAGACGTCTAAAAAAGGTTGATTTTTAGACCAAAAATAGACGTCTAAAAAAGGTTGATTTTTAAACCAAAAATAGACGTCTAAAATAGGTTGATTTTTAAACCAAAAATAGACGACTAAAATAGGTTAATTTTTAAACCAGAAATAGACGTCTAAAATAGGTTAATTTTTAAACCAGAAATAGACGTCTAGAATAGATTGATTTTTAGATCTAAAATAGGTTGATATATAGACCTAAAATAGACACCTAAATTAGGTTGATTTATAGACCCTTAGGTTGATTTATAGACCTAAAGTAGACGTTCAAAATAGGTTTATTTATAGATCTAAAATAGGTTGATTTATAGACCAGAAATAGAAGTCTAAAATAGGTTGATTTTTTAGATCTAAAATAGGTTGATATATAGACCTAAAATAGACGCCTAGATTAGGTTGATTTATAGACCCTTAGGTTGATTTATAGACCTAACGTAGACGTTTAAAATAGGTTTATTTTTTTAGATCTAAAATAGGTTGATATACAGACCTAAAATAGACGATTTATAGACCAGAAATAGACGTCTAAAATAGGTTGATTTTTAGATCTAAAATAGGTTGATATATAGACCTAAAATAGACGCCTAAATTAGGTTGATTTATAGACCCTTAGGTTGATTTATAGACCTAAAGTAGACGTTTAAAATAGGTTTATTTTTAGATCTAAAATAGGTTGATATATAGACCTAAAATAGACGATTTATAGACCAGAAATAGACGTCTAAAATAGGTTGATTTTTAGATCTAAAATAGGTTGATATATAGACCTAAAATAGACGCCTAAATTAGGTTGATTTATAGACACTTAGGTTGATTTATAGACCTAAAGTAGACGTTTAAAATAGGTTTATTTATAGATCTAAAATAGACCAGAAATAGACGTCTAAAATTGGTTGATTTTTAGATCTAAAATAGGTTGATATATAGACCTAAAATAGACGCCTAAATTAGGTTGATTTATAGACCCTTAGGTTGATTTATAGACCTAAAGTAGACGTTTAAAATAGGTTTATTTTTAGATCTAAAATAGGTTGATATATAGACCTGAAATAGACGTCTAAAATAGGTTGATTTTTAGATCTAAAATAGGTTGATATATAGACCTAAAATAGACGCCTAAATTAGGTTGATTTATAGACCTAAAGTAGACGTTTAAAATAGATCTAAAATAGGTTGATTTATAGACCAGAAATAGACGTCTAAAATAGGTTGATATATAGACCTAAAATAGACGCCTAAATTAGGTTGATTTATAGACCCTTAGGTTGATTTATAGACCTTAAGTAGACGTTTAAAATAGGTTTAATTATAGATCTCAAATAGACCAGAAATAGACGTCTAAAATAGGTTTATTTTTAGATCTAAAATAGGTTGATATATAGACCTAAAATAGACGATTTATAGACCAGAAATAGACGTCTAAAATAGGTTGATTTTTTAGATCTAAAATAGGTTGATATATAGACCTAAAATAGACGCCTAGATTAGGTTGATTTATAGACCCTTAGGTTGATTTATAGACCTAACGTAGACGTTTAAAATAGGTTTATTTATAGATCTAAAATAGGTTGATTTATAGACCAGAAATAGACGTCTAAAATAGGTTGATTTTTAGATCTAAAATAGGTTGATATATAGACCTAAAATAGACGCCTAAATTAGGTTGATTTATAGACCCTTAGGTTGATTTATAGACCTAAAGTAGACGTTTAAAATAGATCTAAAATAGGTTGATTTATAGACCAGAAATAGACGTCTAAAATAGGTTGATTTTTAGATCTAAAATAGGTTGATATATAGACCTAAAATAGACGCCTAAGTTAGGTGTATTTATAGACCCTTAGGTTGATTTATAGACCTAAAGTAGACGTTTAAAATAGGTTTAATTATAGATCTGAAATAGACCAGAAACAGACGTCTAAAATAGGTTGATTTTTAGATCTAAAATAGGTTGATAAATAGACCTAAAATAGACGATTTATAGACCAGAAATAGACGTCTAAAATAGGTTGATTTTTAGATCTGAAATAGGTTGATATATAGACCTAAAATACATGCCTAAATTAGGTTGATTTATAGACCCTTAGGTTGATTTATAGACCTAAAGTAGACGTTTAAAATAGGTTGATTTTTAGATCTAAAATAGGTTGATATATAGACCTAAAATAGACGATTTATAGACCAGAAATAGACGTCTAAAATAGGTGGATTTTTAGATCGAAAATAGGTTGATATATAGACCTAAAATAGACGATTTATAGACCAGAAATAGACGTCTAAAATAGGTTGATTTTTAGATCTAAAATAGGTTGATATATAGACCTAAAATAGACGCCTAAATTAGGTTGATTTATAGACCCTTAGGTTGATTTATAGACCTAAAGTAGACGTTTAAAATAGATCTAAAATAGGTTGATTTATAGACCAGAAATAGACGTCTAAAATAGGTTGATTTTTAGATCTAAAATAGGTTGATATATAGACCTAAAATAGACGCCTAAATTAGGTTGATTTATAGACCCTTAGGTTGATTTATAGACCTAAAGTAGACGTTTAAAATAGGTTTAATTATAGATCTCAAATAGACCAGAAATAGACGTCTAAAATAGGTTGATTTTTAGATCTAAAATAGGTTGATATATAGACCTAAAATAGACGATTTATAGACCAGAAATAGACGTCTAAAATAGGTTGATTTTTAGATCTAAAATAGGTTGATATATAGACCTAAAATAGACGCCTAAATTAGGTTGATTTATAGACCCTTAGGTTGATTTATAGACCTAAAGTAGACGTTTAAAATAGATCTAAAATAGGTTGATTTATAGACCAGAAATAGACGTCTAAAATAGGTTGATTTTTAGATCTAAAATAGGTTGATATATAGACCTAAAATAGACGCCTAAATTAGGTTGAATTATAGACCCTTAGGTTGATTTATAGACCTAAAGTAGACGTTTAAAATAGGTTTATTTTTAGATCTAAAATAGGTTGATATATAGACCTAAAATAGACGATTTATAAACCAGAAATAGACGTCTAAAATAGGTTGATTTTTAGATCTAAAATAGGTTGATATATAGACCTAAAATAGACGCCTAAATTAGGTTGATTTATAGACCTAAAGTAGACGTTTAAAATAGATCTAAAATAGGTTGATTTATAGACCAGAAATAGACGTCTAAAATAGGTTGATTTTTAGATCTAAAATAGGTTGATATATAGACCTAAAATAGACGCCTAAATTAGGTTGATTTATAGACCCTTAGGTTGATTTATAGACCTTAAGTAGACGTTTAAAATAGGTTTAATTATAGATCTCAAATAGACCAGAAATAGACGTCTAAAATAGGTTTATTTTTAGATCTAAAATAGGTTGATATATAGACCTAAAATAGACGATTTATAGACCAGAAATAGACGTCTAAAATAGGTTGATTTTTTAGATCTAAAATAGGTTGATATATAGACCTAAAATAGACGCCTAGATTAGGTTGATTTATAGACCCTAAGTTGATTTATAGACCTAACGTAGACGTTTAAAATAGGTTTATTTATAGATCTAAAATAGGTTGATTTATAGACCAGAAATAGACGTCTAAAATAGGTTGATTTTTAGATCTAAAATAGGTTGATATATAGACCTAAAATAGACGCCTAAATTAGGTTGATTTATAGACCCTTAGGTTGATTTATAGACCTAAAGTAGACGTTTAAAATAGATCTAAAATAGGTTGATTTATAGACCAGAAATAGACGTCTAAAATAGGTTGATTTTTAGATCTAAAATAGGTTGATATATAGACCTAAAATAGACGCCTAAGTTAGGTGTATTTATAGACCCTTAGGTTGATTTATAGACCTAAAGTAGACGTTTAAAATAGGTTTAATTATAGATCTGAAATAGACCAGAAATAGACGTCTAAAATAGGTTGATTTTTAGATCTAAAATAGGTTGATAAATAGACCTAAAATAGACGATTTATAGACCAGAAATAGACGTCTAAAATAGGTTGATTTTTAGATCTGAAATAGGTTGATATATAGACCTAAAATACATGCCTAAATTAGGTTGATTTATAGACCCTTAGGTTGATTTATAGACCTAAAGTAGACGTTTAAAATAGGTTGATTTTTAGATCTAAAATAGGTTGATATATAGACCTAAAATAGACGATTTATAGACCAGAAATAGACGTCTAAAATAGGTTGATTTTTAGATCGAAAATAGGTTGATATATAGACCTAAAATAGACGATTTATAGACCAGAAATAGACGTCTAAAATAGGTTGATTTTTAGATCTAAAATAGGTTGATATATAGACCTAAAATAGACGCCTAAATTAGGTTGATTTATAGACCCTTAGGTTGATTTATAGACCTAAAGTAGACGTTTAAAATAGATCTAAAATAGGTTGATTTATAGACCAGAAATAGACGTCTAAAATAGGTTGATTTTTAGATCTAAAAAAGGTTGATATATAGACCTAAAATAGACGCCTAAATTAGGTTGATTTATAGACCCTTAGGTTGATTTATAGACCTAAAGTAGACGTTTAAAATAGGTTTAATTATAGATCTCAAATAGACCAGAAATAGACGTCTAAAATAGGTTGATTTTTAGATCTAAAATAGGTTGATATATAGACCTAAAATAGACGATTTATAGACCAGAAATAGACGTCTAAAATAGGTTGATTTTTAGATCTAAAATAGGTTGATGTATAGACCTAAAATAGACGCCTAAATTAGGTTGATTTATAGACCCTTAGGTTGATTTATAGACCTAAAGTAGACGTTTAAAATAGATCTAAAATAGGTTGATTTATAGACCAGAAATAGACGTCTAAAATAGGTTGATTTTTAGATCTAAAATAGGTTGATATATAGACCTAAAATAGACGCCTAAATTAGGTTGATATATAGACCCTTAGGTTGATTTATAGACCTAAAGTAGACGTTTAAAATAGGTTTATTTATAGATCTAAAATAGACCAGAAATAGACGTCTAAAATAGGTTGATTTTTAGATCTAAAATAGGTTGATATATAGATCTAAAATAGACGCCTAAATTAGGTTGATTTATAGACCCTTAGGTTGATTTATAGACCTAAAGTAGACGTTTAAAATAGATCTAAAATAGGTTGATTTATAGACCAGAAATAGACGTCTAAAATAGGTTGATATATAGACCTAAAATAGACGCCTAAATTAGGTTGATTTATAGACACTTAGGTTGATTTATAGACCTAAAGTAGACGTTTAAAATAGGTTTAATTATAGATCTCAAATAGACCAGAAATAGACGTCTAAAATAGGTTGATTTTTAGATCTAAAATAGGTTGATATAGACCTAAAATAGACGATTCATAGACCAGAAATAGACGTCTAAAATAGGTTGATATATAGACCTAAAATAGACGCCTAAATTAGGTTGATTTATAGACCCTTAGGTTGATTTATAGACCTAAAGTAGACGTTTAAAATACGTTTATTTTTAGATCTAAAATAGGTTGATATATAGACCTAAAATAGACAATTTATAGACCAGAAATAGACGTCTAAAATAGGTTGATTTTTAGATCTAAAATAGGTTGATATATAGACCTAAAATAGACGCCTAAATTAGGTTGATTTATAGACCCTTAGGTTGATTTATAGACCTAAAGTAGACGTTTAAAATAGGTTTATTTATAGATCTAAAATAGACCAGAAATAGACGTCTAAAATAGGTTGGTTTTTAGATCTAAAATAGGTTGATATATAGACCTAAAATAGACGCCTAAATTAGGTTGATTTATAGACCCTTAGGTTGATTTATAGACCTAAAGTAGACGTTTAAAATAGATCTAAAATAGGTTGATTTATAGACCAGAAATAGACGTCTAAAATAGGTTGATTTTTAGATCTAAAATAGGTTGATATATAGACCTAAAATAGACGCCTAAATTAGGTTGAATTATAGACCCTTAGGTTGATTTATAGACCTAAAGTAGACGTTAAAAATAGGTTTATTTTTAGATCTAAAATAGGTTGATATATAGACCTGAAATAGACGTCTAAAATAGGTTGATTTTTAGATCTAAAATAGGTTGATATGTAGACCTAAAATAGACGCCTAAATTAGGTTGATTTATAGACCTAAAGTAGACGTTTAAAATAGATCTAAAATAGGTTGATTTATAGACCAGAAATAGACGTCTAAAATAGGTTGATTTTTAGATCTAAAATAGGTTGATATATAGACCTAAAATAGACGCCTAAATTAGGTTGATTTATAGACCCTTAGGTTGATTTATAGACCTTAAGTAGACGTTTAAAATAGGTTTAATTATAGATCTCAAATAGACCAGAAATAGACGTCTAAAATAGGTTTATTTTTAGATCTAAAATAGGTTGATATATAGACCTAAAATAGACGATTTATAGACCAGAAATAGACGTCTAAAATAGGTTGATTTTTTAGATCTAAAATAGGTTGATATATAGACCTAAAATAGACGCCTAGATTAGGTTGATTTATAGACCCTTAGGTTGATTTATAGACCTAACGTAGACGTTTAAAATAGGTTTATTTATAGATCTAAAATAGGTTGATTTATAGACCAGAAATAGACGTCTAAAATAGGTTGATTTTTAGATCTAAAATAGGTTGATATATAGACCTAAAATAGACGCCTAAATTAGGTTGATTTATAGACCCTTAGGTTGATTTATAGACCTAAAGTAGACGTTTAAAATAGATCTAAAATAGGTTGATTTATAGACCAGAAATAGACGTCTAAAATAGGTTGATTTTTAGATCTAAAATAGGTTGATATATAGACCTAAAATAGACGCCTAAGTTAGGTATATTTATAGACCCTTAGGTTGATTTATAGACCTAAAGTAGACGTTTAAAATAGGTTTAATTATAGATCTGAAATAGACCAGAAATAGACGTCTAAAATAGGTTGATTTTTAGATCTAAAATAGGTTGATATATAGACCTAAAATAGACGATTTATAGACCAGAAATAGACGTCTAAAATAGGTTTATTTTAAGATCTGAAATAGGTTGATATATAGACCTAAAATACATGCCTAAATTAGGTTGATTTATAGACCCTTAGGTTGATTTATAGACCTAAAGTAGACGTTTAAAATAGGTTGATTATTAGATCTAAAATAGGTTGATATATAGACCTAAAATAGACGATTTAAAGACCAGAAATAGACGTCTAAAATAGGTTGATTTTTAGATCTAAAATAGGTTGATATATAGACCTAAAATAGACGCCTAAATTAGGTTGATTTATAGACCCTTAGGTTGATTTATAGACCTAAAGTAGACGTTTAAAATAGATCTAAAATAGGTTGATTTATAGACCAGAAATAGACGTCTTAAATAGGTTGATTTTTAGATCTAAAATAAGTTGATATATAGACCTAAAATAGACGCCTAAGTTAGGTGTATTTATAGACCCTTAGGTTGATTTATAGACCTAAAGTAGACGTTTAAAATAGGTTTATTTTTAGATCTAAAATAGGTTGATATATAGACCTAAAATAGACGATTTATAAACCAGAAATAGACGTCTAAAATAGGTTGATTTTTAGATCTAAAATAGGTTGATATATAGACCTAAAATAGACGCCTAAATTAGGTTGATTTATAGACCTAAAGTAGACGTTTAAAATAGATCTAAAATAGGTTGATTTATAGACCAGAAATAGACGTCTGAAATAGGTTGATTTTTAGATCTAAAATAGGTATATATATAGACCTAAAATAGACGTTTAAAATAGATCTAAAATAGGTTGATTTATAGACCAGAAATAGACGTCTAAAATAGGTTGATTTTTAGATCTAAAATAGGTTGATATATAGACCTAAAATAGACGCCTAAATTAGGTTGATTTATAGACCCTTAGGTTGATTTATAGACCTAAAGTAGACGTTTAAAATAGGTTTAATTATAGATCTCAAATAGACCAGAAATAGACGTCTAAAATAGGTTGATTTTTAGATCTAAAATAGGTTGATATATAGACCTAAAATAGACGATTTATAGACCAGAAATAGACGTCTAAAATAGGTTGATTTTTAGATCTAAAATAGGTTGATATATAGACCTAAAATAGACGCCTAAATTAGGTTGATTTATAGACCCTTAGGTTGATTTATAGACCTAAAGTAGACGTTTAAAATAGATCTAAAATAGGTTGATTTATAGACCAGAAATAGACGTCTAAAATAGGTTGATTTTTAGATCTAAAATAGGTTGATATATAGACCTAAAATAGACGCCTAAATTAGGTTGAATTATAGACCCTTAGGTTGATTTATAGACCTAAAGTAGACGTTTAAAATAGGTTTATTTTTAGATCTAAAATAGGTTGATATATAGACCTAAAATAGACGATTTATAAACCAGAAATAGACGTCTAAAATAGGTTGATTTTTAGATCTAAAATAGGTTGATATATAGACCTAAAATAGACGCCTAAATTAGGTTGATTTATAGACCTAAAGTAGACGTTTAAAATAGATCTAAAATAGGTTGATTTATAGACCAGAAATAGACGTCTGAAATAGGTTGATTTTTAGATCTAAAATAGGTTGATATATAGACCTAAAATAGACGCCTAAATTAGGTTGATTTATAGACCCTTAGGTTGATTTATAGACCTTAAGTAGACGTTTAAAATAGGTTTAATTATAGATCTCAAATAGACCAGAAATAGACGTCTAAAATAGGTTTATTTTTAGATCTAAAATAGGTTGATATATAGACCTAAAATAGACGATTTATAGACCAGAAATAGAAGTCTAAAATAGGTTGATTTTTTAGATCTAAAATAGGTTGATTTATAGACCAGAAATAGACGTCTAAAATAGGTTGATTTTTAGATCTAAAATAGGTTGATATATAGACCTAAAATAGACGCCTAAATTAGGTTGATTTATAGACCCTTAGGTTGATTTATAGACCTAAAGTAGACGTTTAAAATAGATCTAAAATAGGTTGATTTATAGACCAGAAATAGACGTCTAAAATAGGTTGATTTTTAGATCTAAAATAGGTTGATATATAGACCTAAAATAGACGCCTAAGTTAGGTGTATTTATAGACCCTTAGGTTGATTTATAGACCTAAAGTAGACGTTTAAAATAGGTTTAATTATAGATCTGAAATAGACCAGAAATAGACGTCTAAAATAGGTTGATTTTTAGATCTAAAATAGGTTGATATATAGACCTAAAATAGACGATTTATAGATCAGAAATATACGTCTAAAATAGGTTGATTTTTAGATCTGAAATAGGTTGATATATAGACCTAAAATACATGCCTAAATTAGGTTGATTTATAGACCCTTAGGTTGATTTATAGACCTAAAGTAGACGTTTAAAATAGGTTGATTTTTAGATCTAAAATAGGTTGATATATAGACCTAAAATAGACGATTTATAGACCAGAAATAGACGACGTCTAAAATAGGTTGATTTTTAGATCTAAAATAGGTTGATATATAGACCTAAAATAGACGCCTAAATTAGGTTGATTTATAGACCCTTAGGTTGATTTATAGACCTAAAGTAGACGTTTAAAATAGATCTAAAATAGGTTGATTTATAGACCAGAAATAGACGTCTAAAATAGGTTGATTTTTTAGATCTAAAATAGGTTGATATATAGACCTAAAATAGACACCTAGATTAGGTTGATTTATAGACCCTTAGGTTGATTTATAGACCTAACGTAGACGTTTAAAATAGGTTGATTTATAGATCTAAAATAGGTTGATTTATAGACCAGAAATAGACGTCTAAAATAGGTTGATTTTTAGATCTAAAATAGGTTGATATATAGACCTAAAATAGACGCCTAAATTAGGTTGATTTATAGACCCTTAGGTTGATTTATAGACCTAAAGTAGACGTTTAAAATAGATCTAAAATAGGTTGATTTATAGACCAGAAATAGACGTCTAAAATAGGTTGATTTTTAGATCTAAAATAGGTTGATATATAGACCTAAAATAGACGCCTAAATTAGGTTGATTTATAGACCCTTAGGTTGATTTATAGACCTAAAGTAGACGTTTAAAATAGGTTTATTTATAGATCTAAAATAGACCAGAAATAGACGTCTAAAATAGGTTGATTTTTAGATCTAAAATAGGTTGATATATAGACCTAAAATAGACGCCTAAATTAGGTTGATTTATAGACCCTTAGGTTGATTTATAGACCTAAAGTAGACGTTTAAAATAGATCTAAAATAGGTTGATTTATAGACCAGAAATAGATGTCTAAAATAGGTTGATATATAGACCTAAAATAGACGCCTAAATTAGGTTGATTTATAGACACTTAGGTTGATTTATAGACCTAAAGTAGACGTTTAAAATAGGTTTAATTATAGATCTCAAATAGACCAGAAATAGACGTCTAAAATAGGTTGATTTTTAGATCTAAAAAAGGTTGATATAGACCTAAAATAGACGATTTATAGACCAGAAATAGACGTCTAAAATAGGTTGATATATAGACCTAAAATAGACGCCTAAATTAGGTTGATTTATAGACCCTTAGGTTGATTTATAGACCTAAAGTAGACGTTTAAAATAGGTTTATTTTTAGATCTAAAATAGGTTGATATATAGACCTAAAATAGATGATTTATAGACCAGAAATAGACGTCTAAAATAGGTTGATTTTTAGATCTGAAATAGGTTGATATATAGACCTAAAATACATGCCTAAATTAGGTTGATTTATAGACCCTTAGGTTGATTTATAGACCTAAAGTAGACGTTTAAAATAGGTTGATTTTTAGATCTAAAATAGGTTGATATATAGACCTAAAATAGACGATTTATAGACCAGAAATAGACGTCTAAAATAGGTGGATTTTTAGATCGAAAATAGGTTGATATATAGACCTAAAATAGACGATTTATAGACCAGAAATAGACGTCTAAAATAGGTTGATTTTTAGATCTAAAATAGGTTGATATATAGACCTAAAATAGACGCCTAAATTAGGTTGATTTATAGACCCTTAGGTTGATTTATAGACCTAAAGTAGACGTTTAAAATAGATCTAAAATAGGTTGATTTATAGACCAGAAATAGACGTCTAAAATAGGTTGATATATAGACCTAAAATAGACGCCTAAATTAGGTTGATTTATAGACACTTAGGTTGATTTATAGACCTAAAGTAGACGTTTAAAATAGGTTTAATTATAGATCTCAAATAGACCAGAAATAGACGTCTAAAATAGGTTGATTTTTAGATCTAAAATAGGTTGATATAGACCTAAAATAGACGATTTATAGACCAGAAATAGACGTCTAAAATAGGTTGATATATAGACCTAAAATAGACGCCTAAATTAGGTTGATTTATAGACCCTTAGGTTGATTTATAGACCTAAAGTAGACGTTTAAAATAGGTTTATTTTTAGATATAAAATAGGTTGATATATAGACCTAAAATAGACGATTTATAGACCAGAAATAGACGTCTAAAATAGGTTGATTTTTAAATCTAAAATAGGTTGATATATAGACCTAAAATAGACGCCTAAATTAGGTTGATTTATAGACCCTTAGGTTGATTTATAGACCTAAAGTAGACGTTTAAAATAGGTTTATTTAAAGATCTAAAATAGACCAGAAATAGACGTCTAAAATAGGTTGGTTTTTAGATCTAAAATGGGTTGATATATAGACCTAAAATAGACGCCTAAATTAGGTTGATTTATAGACCCTTAGGTTGATTTATAGACCTAAAGTAGATGTTTAAAATAGATCTAAAATAGGTTTATTTATAGACCAGAAATAGAGGTCTAAAAAAGGTTGATTTTTAAACAAAAAATAGACGTCTAAAAAAGGTTGATTTTTAAACCAAAAATAGACGTCTAAAATAGGTTGAT
Source organism: Syngnathus typhle (assembly GCF_033458585.1). Taxonomy (NCBI): domain Eukaryota; kingdom Metazoa; phylum Chordata; class Actinopteri; order Syngnathiformes; family Syngnathidae; genus Syngnathus; species Syngnathus typhle. The sequence goes on from NC_083757.1 coordinate 120,952, forward strand.
TTTTAGACCAAAAATAGACGTCTAAAAAAGGTTGATTTTTAAACCAAAAATAGACGTCTAAAATAGGTTGATTTTTAAACCAAAAATAGACGTCTAAAATAGGTTAATTTTTAAACCAGAAATAGACGTCTAGAATATATTGATTTTTCGATCTAAAATAGGTTGATATATAGACCTAAAATAGACACCTAAATTAGGTTGATTTATAGACCCTTAGGTTTATTTATAGACCTAAAGTAGACGTTCAAAATAGGTTTATTTATAGATCTAAAATAGGTTGATTTATAGACCAGAAATAGAAGTCTAAAATAGGTTGATTTTTTAGATCTAAAATAGGTTGATATATAGACCTAAAATAGACGCCTAGATTAGGTTGATTTATAGACCCTTAGGTTGATTTATAGACCTAACGTAGACGTTTAAAATAGGTTTATTTTTTTAGATCTAAAATAGGTTGATATACAGACCTAAAATAGACGATTTATAGACCAGAAATAGACGTCTAAAATAGGTTGATTTTTAGATCTAAAATAGGTTGATATATAGACCTAAAATAGACGCCTAAATTAGGTTGATTTATAGACCCTTAGGTTGATTTATAGACCTAAAGTAGACGTTTAAAATAGGTTTATTTTTAGATCTAAAATAGGTTGATATATAGACCTAAAATAGACGATTTATAGACCAGAAATAGACGTCTAAAATAGGTTGATTTTTAGATCTAAAATAGGTTGATATATAGACCTAAAATAGACGCCTAAATTAGGTTGATTTATAGACACTTAGGTTGATTTATAGACCTAACGTAGACATTTAAAATAGGTTTATTTATAGATTTAAAATAGACCAGAAATAGACGTCTAAAATAGGTTGATTTTTAGATCTAAAATAGGTTGATATATAGACCTAAAATAGACGCCTAAATTAGGTTGATTTATAGACACTTAGGTTGATTTATAGACCTAAAGTAGACGTTTAAAATAGTTTTAATTATAGATCTCAAATAGACCAGAAATAGACGTCTAAAATAGGTTTATTTTTAGATCTAAAATAGGTTGATATATAGACCTAAAATAGACGATTTATAGACCAGAAATAGACGTCTAAAATAGGTTGATTTTTTAGATCTAAAATAGGTTGATATATAGACCTAAAATAGACGCCTAGATTAGGTTGATTTATAGACCCTTAGGTTGATTTATAGACCTAACGTAGACGTTTAAAATAGGTTTATTTATAGATCTAAAATAGGTTGATTTATAGACCAGAAATAGACGTCTAAAATAGGTTGATTTTTAGATCTGAAATAGGTTGATATATAGACCTAAAATAGACGCCTAAATTAGGTTGATTTATAGACCCTTAGGTTGATTTATAGACCTTAAGTAGACGTTTAAAATAGGTTTAATTATAGATCTCAAATAGACCAGAAATAGACGTCTAAAATAGGTTTATTTTTAGATCTAAAATAGGTTGATATATAGACCTAAAATAGACGATTTATAGACCAGAAATAGACGTCTAAAATAGGTTGATTTTTTAGATCTAAAATAGGTTGATATATAGACCTAAAATAGACGCCTAGATTAGGTTGATTTATAGACCCTTAGGTTGATTTATAGACCTAACGTAGACGTTTAAAATAGGTTTACTTATAGATCTAAAATAGGTTGATTTATAGACCAGAAATAGACGTCTAAAATAGGTTGATTTTTAGATCTAAAATAGGTTGATATATAGACCTAAAATAGACGCCTAAATTAGGTTGATTTATAGACCCTTAGGTTGATTTATAGACCTAAAGTAGACGTTTAAAATAGATCTAAAATAGGTTGATTTATAGACCAGAAATAGACGTCTAAAATAGGTTGATTTTTAGATCTAAAATAGGTTGATATATAGACCTAAAATAGACGCCTAAGTTAGGTGTATTTATAGACCCTTAGGTTGATTTATAGACCTAAAGTAGACGTTTAAAATAGGTTTAATTATAGATCTGAAATAGACCAGAAATAGACGTCTAAAATAGGTTGATTTTTAGATCTAAAATAGGTTGATATATAGACCTAAAATAGACGATTTATAGACCAGAAATAGACGTCTAAAATAGGTTGATTTTTAGATCTGAAATAGGTTGATATATAGACCTAAAATACATGCCTAAATTAGGTTGATTTATAGACCCTTAGGTTGATTTATAGACCTAAAGTAGACGTTTAAAATAGGTTGATTTTTAGATCTAAAATAGGTTGATATATAGACCTAAAATAGACGATTTAAAGACCAGAAATAGACGTCTAAAATAGGTTGATTTTTAGATCTAAAATAGGTTGATATATAGACCTAAAATAGACGCCTAAATTAGGTTGATTTATAGACCCTTAGGTTGATTTATAGACCTAAAGTAGACGTTTAAAATAGATCTAAAATAGGTTGATTTATAGACCAGAAATAGACGTCTTAAATAGGTTGATTTTTAGATCTAAAATAGGTTGATATATAGACCTAAAATAGACGCCTAAATTAGGTTGATTTATAGACCCTTAGGTTGATTTATAGACCTAAAGTAGACGTTTAAAATAGATCTAAAATAGGTTGATTTATAGACCAGAAATAGACGTCTAAAATAGGTTGATTTTTTAGATCTAAAATAGGTTGATATATAGACCTAAAATAGACGCCTAGATTAGGTTGATTTATAGACCCTTGGGTTGATTTATAGACCTAACGTAGACGTTTAAAATAGGTTTATTTTTTTAGATCTAAAATAGGTTGATATACAGACCTAAAATAGACGATTTATAGACCAGAAATAGACGTCTAAAATAGGTTGATTTTTAGATCTAAAATAGGTTGATATATAGACCTAAAATAGACGCCTAAATTAGGTTGATTTATAGACCCTTAGGTTGATTTATAGACCTAAAGTAGACGTTTAAAATAGGTTTATTTTTAGATCTAAAATAGACCAGAAATAGACGTCTAAAATAGGTTGGTTTTTAGATCTAAAATAGGTTGATATATAGACCTAAAATAGACGCCTAAATTAGGTTGATTTATAGACCCTTAGGTTGATTTATATACCTAAAGTAGATGTTTAAAATAGATCTAAAATAGGTTTATTTATAGACCAGAAATAGACGTCTAAAAAAGGTTGATTTTTAAACAAAAAATAGACGTCTAAAAAAGGTTGATTTTTAGACCAAAAATAGACGTCTAAAAAAGGTTGATTTTTAAACCAAAAATAGACGTCTAAAATAGGTTGATTTTTAAACCAAAAATAGACGTCTAAAATAGGTTAATTTTTAAACCAGAAATAGACGTCTAAAATAGGTTAATTTTTAAACCAGAAATAGACGTCTAGAATAGATTGATTTTTAGATCTAAAATAGGTTGATATATAGACCTAAAATAGACACCTAAATTAGGTTGATTTATAGACCTAAAGTAGACGTTCAAAATAGGTTTATTTATAGATCTAAAATAGGTTGATTTATAGACCTAAAGTAGACGTTCAAAATAGGTTTATTTATAGATCTAAAATAGGTTGATTTATAGACCAGAAACAGAAGTCTAAAATAGGTTGATTTTTTAGATCTAAAAAAGGTTGATATATAGACCTAAAATAGACGCCTAGATTAGGTTGATTTATAGACCCTTAGGTTGATTTATAGACCTAACGTAGACGTTTAAAATAGGTTTATTTTTTTAGATCTAAAATAGGTTGATATACAGACCTAAAATAGACGATTTATAGACCAGAAATAGACGTCTAAAATAGGTTGATTTTTAGATCTAAAATAGGTTGATATATAGACCTAAAATAGACGCCTAAATTAGGTTGATTTATAGACCCTTAGGTTGATTTATAGACCTAACGTAGACGTTTAAAATAGGTTTATTTATAGATCTAAAATAGGTTGATTTATAGACCAGAAATAGACGTCTAAAATAGGTTGATTTTTAGATCTAAAATAGGTTGATATATAGACCTAAAATAGACGCCTAAATTAGGTTGATTTATAGACCCTTAGGTTGATTTATAGACCTTAAGTAGACGTTTAAAATAGGTTTAATTATAGATCTCAAATAGACCAGAAATAGACGTCTAAAATAGGTTTATTTTTAGATCTAAAATAGGTTGATATATGGACCTAAAATAGACGATTTATAGACCAGAAATAGACGTCTAAAATAGGTTGATTTTTTAGATCTAAAATAGGTTGATATATAGACCTAAAATAGACGCCTAGATTAGGTTGATTTATAGACCCTTAGGTTGATTTATAGACCTAACGTAGACGTTTAAAATAGGTTTATTTATAGATCTAAAATAGGTTGATTTATAGACCAGAAATAGACGTCTAAAATAGGTTGATTTTTAGATCTAAAATAGGTTGATATATAGACCTAAAATAGACGCCTAAATTAGGTTGATTTATAGACCCTTAGGTTGATTTATAGACCTAAAGTAGACGTTTAAAATAGATCTAAAATAGGTTGATTTATAGACCAGAAATAGACGTCTAAAATAGGTTGATTTTTAGATCTAAAATAGGTTGATATATAGACCTAAAATAGACGCCTAAATTAGGTTGATTTATAGACCCTTAGGTTGATTTATAGACCTAAAGTAGACGTTTAAAATAGGTTTAATTATAGATCTCAAATAGACCAGAAATAGACGTCTAAAATAGGTTGATTTTTAGATCTAAAATAGGTTGATATATAGACCTAAAATAGACGATTTATAGACCAGAAATAGACGTCTAAAATAGGTTGATTTTTAGATCTAAAATAGGTTGATATATAGACCTAAAATAGACGCCTAAATTAGGTTTTTTTAAAGACCCTTAGGTTGATTTATAGACCTAAAGTAGACGTTTAAAATAGATCTAAAATAGGTTGATTTATAGACCAGAAATAGACGTCCAAAATAGGTTGATTTTTAGATCTAAAATAGGTTGATATATAGACCTAAAATAGACGCCTAAATTAGGTTTATTTATAGACCCTTAGGTTTATTTATAGACCTAAAGTAGACGTTTAAAATAGGTTTAATTATTGATCTCAAATAGACCAGAAATAGACGTCTAAATTAGGTTGATTTTTAGATCTAAAATAGGTTGATATATAGACCTAAAATAGACGATTCATAGACCAGAAATAGACGTCTAAAATAGGTTGATTTTTAGATCTAAAATAGGTTGATATAAAGACCTAAAATAGACGCCTAAATTAGGTTGATTTATAGACCCTTAGGTTGATTTATAGACCAAAAGTAGACGTTTAAAATAGGTTTATTTTTAGATCTAAAATAGGTTTAAATATAGACCTAAAACCGACGATTTATAGACCAGAACTAGACGTCTAAAATAGGTTGATTTTTAGATCTAAAATAGGTTGGTATATAGACCTAAAATAGACGCCTAAATTAGGTTGATTTATAGACCTAAAGTAGACGTTTAAAATAGATCTAAAATAGGTTGATTTATAGACCAGAAATAGACGTCTAAAATAGGTTGATTTTTAGATCTAAAATAGGTTGATATATAGACCTAAAATAGACGCCTAAATTAGGTTGATTTATAGACCCTTAGGTTGATTTATAGACCTTAAGTAGACGTTTAAAATAGGTTTAATTATAGATCTCAAATAGACCAGAAATAGACGTCTAAAATAGGTTTATTTTTAGATCTAAAATAGGTTGATATATGGACCTAAAATAGACGATTTATAGACCAGAAATAGACGTCTAAAATAGGTTGATTTTTTAGATCTAAAATAGGTTGATATATAGACCTAAAATAGACGCCTAGATTAGGTTGATTTATAGACCCTTAGGTTGATTTATAGACCTAACGTAGACGTTTAAAATAGGTTGATATATAGACCTAAAATAGGTTGATTTATAGACCAGAAATAGACGTCTAAAATAGGTTGATTTTTAGATCTAAAATAGGTTGATATATAGACCTAAAATAGACGCCTAAATTAGGTTGATTTATAGACCTTTAGGTTGATTTATAGACCTAAAGTAGACGTTTAAAATAGATCTAAAATAGGTTGATTTATAGACCAGAAATAGACGTCTAAAATAGGTTGATTTTTAGATCTAAAATAGGTTGATATATAGACCTAAAATAGACGCCTAAGTTAGGTGTATTTATAGACCCTTAGGTTGATTTATAGACCTAAAGTAGACGTTTAAAATAGGTTTAATTATAGATCTGAAATAGACCAGAAATAGACGTCTAAAATAGGTTGATTTTTAGATCTAAAATAGGTTGATATATAGACCTAAAATAGACGCCTAAATTAGGTTGATTTATAGACCCTTAGGTTGATTTATAGACCTAAAGTAGACGTTTAAAATAGATCTAAAATAGGTTGATTTATAGACCAGAAATAGACGTCTAAAATAGGTTGATTTTTTAGATCTAAAATAGGTTGATATATAGACCTAAAATAGACACCTAGATTAGGTTGATTTATAGACCCTTAGGTTGATTTATAGACCTAACGTAGACGTTTAAAATAGGTTTATTTATAGATCTAAAATAGGTTGATTTATAGACCAGAAATAGACGTCTAAAATAGGTTGATTTTTAGATCTAAAATAGGTTGATATATAGACCTAAAATAGAAGCCTAAATTAGGTTGATTTATAGACCCTTAGGTTGATTTATAGACCTAAAGTAGACGTTTAAAATAGGTTTATTTATAGATCTAAAATAGACCAGAAATAGACGTCTAAAATAGGTTGATTTTTAGATCTAAAATAGGTCGATATATAGACCTAAAATAGACGCCTAAATTAGGTTGATTTATAGACCCTTAGGTTGATTTATAGACCTAAAGTAGACGTTTAAAATAGATCTAAAATAGGTTGATTTATAGACCAGAAATAGACGTCTAAAATAGGTTGATTTTTAGATCTAAAATAGGTTGATATATAGACCTAAAATAGACGCCTAAATTAGGTTGATTTATAGACCCTTAGGTTGATTTATAGACCTAAAGTAGACGTTTAAAATAGATCTAAAATAGGTTGATTTATAGACCAGAAATAGACGTCTAAAATAGGTTGATTTTTAGATCTAAAATAGGTTGATATATAGACCTAAAATAGACGCCTAAATTAGGTTGATTTATAGACCTAAAGTAGACGTTCAAAATAGGTTTATTTATAGATCTAAAATAGGTTGATTTATAGACCAGAAATAGACGTCTAAAATAGGTTGATTTTTTAGATCTAAAATAGGTTGATATATAGACCTAAAATATACGCCTAGATTAGGTTGATTTATAGACCTAACGTAGACGTTTAAAATAGGTTTAATTATAGATCTCAAATAGACCAGAAATAGACGTCTAAAATAGGTTGATTTTTAGATCTAAAATAGGTTGATATATAGACCTAAAATAGACGATTTATAGACCAGAAATAGACGTCTAAAATAGGTTGATTTTTAGATCTAAAATAGGTTGATATATAGACCTAAAATAGACGCCTAAATTAGGTTGATTTATAGACCCTTAGGTTGATTTATAGACCTAAAGTAGACGTTTAAAATAGATCTAAAATAGGTTGATTTATAGACCAGAAATAGACGTCTAAAATAGGTTGATTTTTAGATCTAAAATAGGTTGATATATAGACCTAAAATAGACGCCTAAATTAGGTTGATTTATAGACCCTTAGGTTGATTTATAGACCTAAAGTAGACGTTTAAAATAGGTTTATTTTTAGATCTAAAATAGGTTGATATATAGACCTAAAATAGACGATTTATAAACCAGAAATAGACGTCTAAAATAGGTTGATTTTAAGATCTAAAATAGGTTGATATATAGGCCTAAAATAGACGCCTAAATTAGGTTGATTTATAGACCTAAAGTAGACGTTTAAAATAGATCTAAAATAGGTTGATTTATAGACCAGAAATAGACGTCTAAAATAGGTTGATTTTTAGATCTAAAATAGGTTGATATATAGACCTAAAATAGACGCCTAAATTAGGTTGATTTATAGACCCTTAGGTTGATTTATAGACCTAAAGTAGACGTTTAAAATAGGTTTATTTTTAGATCTAAAATAGGTTGATATATAGACCTAAAATAGACGATTTATAAACCAGAAATAGACGTCTAAAATAGGTTGATTTTAAGATCTAAAATAGGTTGATATATAGGCCTAAAATAGACGCCTAAATTAGGTTGATTTATAGACCTAAAGTAGACGTTTAAAATAGATCTAAAATAGGTTGATTTATAGACCAGAAATAGACGTCTAAAATAGGTTGATTTTTAGATCTAAAATAGGTTGATATATAGACCTAAAATAGATGCCTAAATTAGGTTGATTTATAGACCCTTAGGTTGATTTATAGACCTTAAGTAGACGTTTAAAATAGGTTTAATTATAGATCTCAAATAGACCAGAAATAGACGTCTAAAATAGGTTTATTTTTAGATCTAAAATAGGTTGATATATAGACCTAAAATAGACGATTTATAGACCAGAAATAGAAGTCTAAAATAGGTTGATTTTTTAGATCTAAAATAGGTTGATATATAGACCTAAAATAGACGCCTAGATTAGGTTGATTTATAGACCCTTAGGTTGATTTATAGACCTAACGTAGACGTTTAAAATAGGTTTAATTATAGATCTAAAATAGGTTGATTTATAGACCAGAAATAGACGTCTAAAATAGGTTGATTTTTAGATCTAAAATAGGTTGATATATAGACCTAAAATAGACGCCTAAATTAGGTTGATTTATAGACATTTAGGTTGATTTATAGACCTAAAGTAGACGTTTAAAATAGATCTAAAATAGGTTGATTTATAGACCAGAAATAGACGTCTAAAATAGGTTGATTTTTAGATCTAAAATAGGTTGATATATAGACCTAAAATAGACGCCTAAATTAGGTTGATTTATAGACCCTTAGGTTGATTTATAGACCTAAAGTAGACGTTTAAAATAGGTTTATTTATAGATCTAAAATAGACCAGAAATAGACGTCTAAAATAGGTTGATTTTTAGATCTAAAATAGGTTGATATATAGACCTAAAATAGACGCCTAAATTAGGTTGATTTATAGACCCTTAGGTTGATTTATAGACCTAAAGTAGACGTTTAAAATAGATCTAAAATAGGTTGATTTATAGACCAGAAATAGACGTCTAAAATAGGTTGATATATAGACCTAAAATAGACGCCTAAATTAGGTTGATTTATAGACACTTAGGTTGATTTATAGACCTAAAGTAGACGTTTAAAATAGGTTTAATTATAGATCTCAAATAGACCAGAAATAGACGTCTAAAATAGGTTGATTTTTAGATCTAAAATAGGTTGATATAGACCTAAAATAGACGATTTATAGACCAGAAATAGACGTCTAAAATAGGTTGATATATAGACCTAAAATAGACGCCTAAATTAGGTTGATTTATAGACCCTTAGGTTGATTTATAGACCTAAAGTAGACGTTTAAAATAGGTTTATTTTTAGATCTAAAATAGGTTGATATATAGACCTAAAATAGACGATTTATAGACCAGAAATAGACGTCTAAAATAGGTTGATTTTTAGATCTAAAATAGGTTGATATATAGACCTAAAATAGACGCCTAAATTAGGTTGATTTATAGACCCTTAGGTTGATTTATAGACCTAAAGTAGACGTTTAAAATAGGTTTATTTATAGATCTAAAATAGACCAGAAATAGACGTCTAAAATAGGTTGGTTTTTAGATCTAAAATAGGTTGATATATAGACCTAAAATAGACGCCTAAATTAGGTTGATTTATAGACCCTTAGGTTGATTTATAGACCTAAAGTAGATGTTTAAAATAGATCTAAAATAGGTTTATTTATAGACCAGAAATAGACGTCTAAAAAAGGTTGATTTTTAAACAAAAAATAGACGTCTAAAAAAGGTTGATTTTTAAACCAAAAATAGACGTCTAAAATAGGTTGATTTTTAGACCAAAAATAGACGTCTAAAAAACGTTGATTTTTAAACCAAAAATAGACGTCTAAAATAGGTTGATTTTTAAACCAAAAATAGACGTCTAAAATAGGTTAATTTTTAAACCAGAAATAGACGTCTAGAATAGATTGATTTTTAGATCTAAAATAGGTTGATATATAGACCTAAAATATACACCTAAATTAGGTTGATTTATAGACCCTTAGGTTGATTTATAGACCTAAAGTAGACGTTCAAAATAGGTTTATTTATAGATCTAAAATAGGTTGATTTATAGACCAGAAATAGAAGTCTAAAATAGGTTGATTTTTTAGATCTAAAATAGGTTGATATATAGACCTAAAATAGACGCCTAGATTAGGTTGATTTATAGACCCCTAGGTTGATTTAAAGACCTAACGTAGACGTTTAAAATAGGTTTATTTTTTAGATCTAAAATAGGTTGATATACAGACCTAAAATAGACGATTTATAGACCAGAAATAGACGTCTAAAATAGGTTGATTTTTAGATCTAAAATAGGTTGATATATAGACCTAAAATAGACGCCTAAATTAGGTTGATTTATAGACCCTTAGGTTGATTTATAGACCTAAAGTAGACGTTTAAAATAGGTTTATTTTTAGATCTAAAATAGGTTGATATATAGACCTAAAATAGACGATTTATAGACCAGAAATAGACGTCTAAAATAGGTTGATTTTTAGATCTAAAATAGGTTGATATATAGACCTAAAAGAGACGCCTAAATTAGGTTGATTTATAGACACTTAGGTTGATTTATAGACCTAACGTAGACATTTAAAATAGGTTTATTTATAGATTTAAAATAGACCAGAAATAGACGTCTAAAATAGGTTGATTTTTAGATCTAAAATAGGTTGATATATAGACCTAAAATAGACGCCTAAATTAGGTTGATTTATAGACCCTTAGGTTGATTTATAGACCTAAAGTAGACGTTTAAAATAGATCTAAAATAGGTTGATTTATAGACCAGAAATAGACGTCCAAAATAGGTTGATTTTTAGATCTAAAATAGGTTGATATATAGACCTAAAATAGACGCCTAAATTAGGTTTATTTATAGACCCTTAGGTTTATTTATAGACCTAAAGTAGACGTTTAAAATAGGTTTAATTATTGATCTCAAATAGACCAGAAATAGACGTCTAAATTAGGTTGATTTTTAGATCTAAAATAGGTTGATATATAGACCTAAAATAGACGATTCATAGACCAGAAATAGACGTCTAAAATAGGTTGATTTTTAGATCTAAAATAGGTTGATATAAAGACCTAAAATAGACGCCTAAATTAGGTTGATTTATAGACCCTTAGGTTGATTTATAGACCAAAAGTAGACGTTTAAAATAGGTTTATTTTTAGATCTAAAATAGGTTGATATATAGACCTAAAACAGACGATTTATAGACCAGAAATAGACGTCTAAAATAGGTTGATTTTTAGATCTAAAATAGGTTGGTATATAGACCTAAAATAGACGCCTAAATTAGGTTGATTTATAGACCCTTAGGTTGATTTATAGACCTAAAGTAGACGTTTAAAATAGGTTTATTTATAGATCTAAAATAGGTTGATTTATAGACCAGAAATAGACGTCTAAAATAGGTTGATTTTTAGATCTAAAATAGGTTGATATATAGACCTAAAATAGACGCCTAAATTAGGTTGATTTATAGACCCTTAGGTTGATTTATAGACCTTAAGTAGACATTTAAAATAGGTTTAATTATAGATCTCAAATAGACCAGAAATAGACGTCTAAAATAGGTTTATTTTTAGATCTAAAATAGGTTGATATATAGACCTAAAATAGACGACTTATAGACCAGAAATAGACGTCTAAAATAGGTTGATTTTTTAGATCTAAAATAGGTTGATATATAGACCTAAAATAGACGCCTAGATTAGGTTGATTTATAGACCCTTAGGTTGATTTATAGACCTAACGTAGACGTTTAGAATTAGGTTTATTTATAGATCTAAAATAGGTTGATTTATAGACCAGAAATAGACGTCTAAAATAGGTTGATTTTAGATCTAAAATAGGTTGATATATAGACCTAAAATAGACGCCTAAATTAGGTTGATTTATAGACCCTTAGGTTGATTTATAGACCTAAAGTAGACGTTTAAAATAGATCTAAAATAGGTTGATTTATAGACCAGAAATAGACGTCTAAAATAGGTTGATTCTTAGATCTAAAATAGGTTGATATATAGACCTAAAATAGACGCCTAAGTTAGGTGTATTTATAGACCCTTAGGTTGATTTATAGACCTAAAGTAGACGTTTAAAATAGGTTTAATTATAGATCTGAAATAGACCAGAAATAGACGTCTAAAATAGGTTGATTTTTAGATCTAAAATAGGTTGATATATAGACCTAAAATAGACGATTTATAGACCAGAAATAGACGTCTAAAATAGGTTGATTTTTAGATCTGAAATAGGTTGATATATAGACCTAAAATACATGCCTAAATTAGGTTGATTTATAGACCCTTAGGTTGATTTATAGACCTAAAGTAGACGTTTAAAATAGGTTGATTTTTAGATCTAAAATAGGTTGATATATAGACCTAAAATAGACGATTTATAGACCAGAAATAGACGTCTAAAATAGGTTGATATATAGACCTAAAATAGACGCCTAAATTAGGTTGATTTATAGACCCTTAGGTTGATTTATAGACCTAAAGTAGACGTTTAAAATAGGTTTATTTTTAGATCTAAAATAGGTTGATATATAGACCTAAAATAGACGATTTATAGACCAGAAATAGACGTCTAAAATAGGTTGATATATAGACCTAAAATAGACGCCTAAATTAGGTTGATTTATAGACCCTTAGGTTGATTAATAGACCTAAAGTAGACGTTTAAAATAGGTTTATTTATAGATCTAAAATAGACCAGAAATAGACGTCTAAAATAGGTTGGTTTTTAGATCTAAAATAGGTTGATATATAGACCTAAAATAGACGCCTAAATTAGGTTGATTTATAGACCCTTAGGTTGATTTATAGACCTAAAGTAGATGTTTAAAATAGATCTAAAATAGGTTTATTTATAAACCAGAAATAGACGTCTAAAAAAGGTTGATTTTTAAACAAAAAATAGACGTCTAAAAAAGGTTGATTTTTAAACCAAAAATAGACGTCTAAAATAGGTTGATTTTTAGACCAAAAATAGACGTCTAAAAAAGGTTGATTTTTAAACCAAAAATAGACGTCTAAAATAGGTTGATTTTTAAACCAAAAATAGACGTCTAAAATAGGTTAATTTTTAAACCAGAAATAGACGTCTAGAATAGATTGATTTTTAGATCTAAAATAGGTTGATATATAGACCTAAAATAGACACCTAAATTAGGTTGATTTATAGACCCTTAGGTTGATTTATAGACCTAAAGTAGACGTTCAAAATAGGTTTATTTATAGATCTAAAATAGGTTGATTTATAGACCAGAAATAGAAGTCTAAAATAGGTTGATTTTTTAGATCTAAAATAGGTTGATATATAGACCTAAAATAGACGCCTAGATTAGGTTGATTTATAGACCCTTAGGTTGATTTATAGACCTAACGTAGACGTTTAAAATAGGTTTATTTTTTTAGATCTAAAATAGGTTGATATACAGACCTAAAATAGACGATTTATAGACCAGAAATAGACGTCTAAAATAGGTTGATTTTTAGATCTAAAATAGGTTGATATATAGACCTAAAATAGACGCCTAAATTAGGTTGATTTATAGACCCTTAGGTTGATTTATAGACCTAAAGTAGACGTTTAAAATAGGTTTATTTTTAGATCTAAAATAGGTTGATATATAGGACTAAAATAGACGATTTATAGACCAGAAATAGACGTCTAAAATAGGTTGATATATAGACCTAAAATAGACGCCTAAATTAGGTTGATTTATAGACACTTAGGTTGATTTATAGACCTAACGTAGACATTTAAAATAGGTTTATTTATAGATTTAAAATAGACCAGAAATAGACGTCTAAAATAGGTTGATTTTTAGATCTAAAATAGGTTGATATATAGACCTAAAATAGACGCCTAAATTAGGTTGATTTATAGACCCTTAGGTTGATTTATAGACCTAAAGTAGACGTTTAAAATAGATCTAAAATAGGTTGATTTATAGATCTAAAATAGGTTGATATATAGACCTAAAATAGACGCCTAAATTAGGTTCATTTATAGACCCTTAGGTTTATTTATAGACCTAAAGTAGACGTTTAAAATAGGTTTAATAATTGATCTCAAATAGACCAGAAATAGACGTCTAAATTAGGTTGATTTTTAGATCTAAAATAGGTTGATATATAGACCTAAAATAGACGATTCATAGACCAGAAATAGACGTCTAAAATAGGTTGATTTTTAGATCTAAAATAGGTTGATATAAAGACCTAAAATAGACGCCTAAATTAGGTTGATTTATAGACCCTTAGGTTGATTTATAGACCTTAAGTAGACGTTTAAAATAGGTTTAATTATAGATCTCAAATAGACCAGAAATAGACGTCTAAAATAGGTTTATTTTTAGATCTAAAATAGGTTGATATATAGACCTAAAATAGACGATTTATAGACCAGAAATAGACGTCTAAAATAGGTTGATTTTTTAGATCTAAAATAGGTTGATATATAGACCTAAAATAGACGCCTAGATTAGGTTGATTTATAGACCCTTAGGTTGATTTATAGACCTAACGTAGACGTTTAAAATAGGTTTATTTATAGATCTAAAATAGGTTGATTTATAGACCAGAAATAGACGTCTAAAATAGGTTGATTTTTAGATCTAAAATAGGTTGATATATAGACCTAAAATAGACGCCTAAATTAGGTTGATTTATAGACCCTTAGGTTGATTTATAGACCTAAAGTAGACGTTTAAAATAGGTTTATTTTTAGATCTAAAATAGGTTGATATATAGACCTAAAATAGACGATTTATAAACCAGAAATAGACGTCTAAAATAGGTTGATTTTTAGATCTAAAATAGGTTGATATATAGACCTAAAATAGACGCCTAAATTAGGTTGATTTATAGACCTAAAGTAGACGTTTAAAATAGATCTAAAATAGGTTGATTTATAGACCAGAAATAGACGTCTAAAATAGGTTGATTTTTAGATCTAAAATAGGTTGATATATAGACCTAAAATAGACGCCTAAATTAGGTTGATTTATAGACCCTTAGGTTGATTTACAGACCTTAAGTAGACGTTTAAAATAGGTTTAATTATAGATCTCAAATAGACCAGAAATAGACGTCTAAAATAGGTTTATTTTTAGATCTAAAATAGGTTGATATATAGACCTAAAATAGACGATTTATAGACCAGAAATAGAAGTCTAAAATAGGTTGATTTTTTAGATCTAAAATAGGTTGATATATAGACCTAAAATAGACGCCTAGATTAGGTTGATTTATAGACCCTTAGGTTGATTTATAGACCTAACGTAGACGTTTAAAATAGGTTTATTTATAGATCTAAAATAGGTTGATTTATAGACCAGAAATAGACGTCTAAAATAGGTTGATTTTTAGATCTAAAATAGGTTGATATATAGACCTAAAATAGACGCCTAAATTAGGTTGATTTATAGACCCTTAGGTTGATTTATAGACCTAAAGTAGACGTTTAAAATAGATCTAAAATAGGTTGATTTATAGACCAGAAATAGACGTCTAAAATAGGTTGATTTTTAGATCTAAAATAGGTTGATATATAGACCTAAAATAGACGCCTAAGTTAGGTGTATTTATAGACCCTTAGGTTAATTTATAGACCTAAAGTAGACGTTTAAAAAAGGTTTAATTATAGATCTGAAATAGACCAGAAATAGACGTCTAAAATAGGTTGATTTTTAGATCTAAAATAGGTTGATATATAGACCTAAAATAGACGATTTATAGATCAGAAATATACGTCTAAAATAGGTTGATTTTTAGATCTGAAATAGGTTGATATATAGACCTAAAATACATGCCTAAATTAGGTTGATTTATAGACCCTTAGGTTGATTTATAGACCTAAAGTAGACGTTTAAAATAGGTTGATTTTTAGATCTAAAATAGGTTGATATATAGACCTAAAATAGACGATTTATAGACCAGAAATAGACGTCTAAAATAGGTTGATTTTTAGATCTAAAATAGGTTGATATATAGACCTAAAATAGACGCCTAAATTAGGTTGATTTATAGACCCTTAGGTTGATTTATAGACCTAAAGTAGACGTTTAAAATAGATCTAAAATAGGTTGATTTATAGACCAGAAATAGACGTCTAAAATAGGTTGATTTTTAGATCTAAAATAGGTTGATATATAGACCTAAAATAGACGCCTAAATTAGGTTGATTTATAGACCCTTAGGTTGATCTATAGACCTAAAGTAGATGTTTAAAATAGATCTAAAATAGGTTGATTTATAGACCAGAAATAGACGTCTAAAATAGGTTGATTTTTTAGATCTAAAATAGGTTGATATATAGACCTAAAATAGACACCTAGATTAGGTTGATTTATAGACCCTTAGGTTGATCTATAGACCTAAAGTAGATGTTTAAAATAGATCTAAAATAGGTTGATTTATAGACCAGAAATAGACGTCTAAAATAGGTTGATTTTTTAGATCTAAAATAGGTTGATATATAGACCTAAAATAGACACCTAGATTAGGTTGATTTATAGACCCTTAGGTTGATTTATAGACCTAAAGTAGACGTTTAAAATAGATCTAAAATAGGTTGATTTATAGACCAGAAATAGACGTCTAAAATAGGTTGATTTTTAAATCTAAAATAGGTTGATATATAGACCTAAAATACATGCCTAAATTAGGTTGATTTATAGACCCTTAGGTTGATTTATAGACCTAAAGTAGACGTTTAAAATAGGTTGATTTTTAGATCTAAAATAGGTTGATATATAGACCTAAAATAGACGATTTATAGACCAGAAATAGACGTCTAAAATAGGTTGATTTTTAGATCTAAAATAGGTTGATATATAGACCTAAAATAGACGCCTAAATTAGGTTGATTTATAGACCCTTAGGTTGATTTATAGACCTAAAGTAGACGTTTAAAATAGATCTAAAATAGGTTGATTTATAGACCAGAAATAGACGTCTAAAATAGGTTGATTTTTAGATCTAAAATAGGTTGATATATAGACCTAAAATAGACGCCTAAATTAGGTTGATTTATAGACCCTTAGGTTGATCTATAGACCTAAAGTAGATGTTTAAAATAGATCTAAAATAGGTTGATTTATAGACCAGAAATAGACGTCTAAAATAGGTTGATTTTTTAGATCTAAAATAGGTTGATATATAGACCTAAAATAGACACCTAGATTAGGTTGATTTATAGACCCTTAGGTTGATTTATAGACCTAACGTAGACGTTTAAAATAGGTTTATTTATAGATCTAAAATAGGTTGATTTATAGACCAGAAATAGACGTCTAAAATAGGTTGATTTTTAGATCTAAAATAGGTTGATATAGAGACCTAAAATAGACGCCTAAATTAGGTTGATTTATAGACCCTTAGGTTGATTTATAGACCTAAAGTAGACGTTTAAAATAGATCTAAAATAGGTTGATTTATGGACCAGAAATAGACGTCTAAAATAGGTTGATTTTTAGATCTAAAATAGGTTGATATATAGACCTAAAATAGGTTGATTTATAGACCCTTAGGTTGATTTATAGACCTAAAGTAGACGTTTAAAATAGGTTTATTTATAGATCTAAAATAGACCAGAAATAGACGTCTAAAATAGGTTGATTTTTAGATCTAAAATAGGTTGATATATAGACCTAAAATAGACGCCTAAATTAGGTTGATTTATAGACCTTTAGGTTGATTTATAGACCTAAAGTAGACGTTTAAAATAGATCTAAAATAGGTTGATTTATAGACCAGAAATAGACGTCTAAAATAGGTTGATATATAGACCTAAAATAGACGCCTAAATTAGGTTGATTTATAGACACTTAGGTTGATTTATAGACCTAAAGTAGACGTTTAAAATAGGTTTAATTATAGATCTCAAATAGACCAGAAATAGACGTCTAAAATAGGTTGATTTTTAGATCTAAAATAGGTTGATATAGACCTAAAATCGACGATTTATAGACCACAAATAGACGTCTAAAATAGGTTGATATATAGACCTAAAATAGACGCCTAAATTAGGTTGATTTATAGACCCTTAGGTTGATTTATAGACCTAAAGTAGACGTTTAAAATAGGTTTATTTTTAGATCTAAAATAGGTTGATATATAGACCTAAAATAGACGATTTATAGACCAGAAATAGACGTCTAAAATAGGTTGATTTTTAGATCTAAAATAGGTTGATATATAGACCTAAAATAGACGCCTAAATTAGGTTGATTTATAGACCCTTAGGTTGATTTATAGACCTAAAGTAGACGTTTAAAATAGGTTTATTTATAGATCTAAAATAGACCAGAAATAGACGTCTAAAATAGGTTGGTTTTTAGATCTAAAATAGGTTGATATATAGACCTAAAATAGACGCCTAAATTAGGTTGATTTATAGACCCTTAGGTTGATTTATAGACCTAAAGTAGATGTTTAAAATAGATCTAAAATAGGTTTATTTATAGACCAGAAATAGACGTCTAAAAAAGGTTGATTTTTAAACAAAAAATAGACGTCTAAAAAAGGTTGATTTTTAAACCAAAAATAGACGTCTAAAATAGGTTGATTTTTAGACCAAAAGTAGACGTCTAAAAAAAGTTGATTTTTAAACCAAAAATAGACGTCTAAAATAGGTTGATTTTTAAACCAAAAATAGACGTCTAAAATAGGTTAATTTTTAAACCAGAAATAGACGTCTAGAATAGATTGATTTTTAGATCTAAAATAGGTTGATATATAGACCTAAAATAGACACCTAAATTAGGTTGATTTATAGACCCTTAGGTTGATTTATAGACCTAAAGTAGACGTTCAAAATAGGTTTATTTATAGATCTAAAATAGGTTGATTTATAGACCAGAAATAGAAGTCTAAAATAGGTTGATTTTTTAGATCTAAAATAGGTTGATATATAGACCTAAAATAGACGCCTAGATTAGGTTGATTTATAGACCCTTAGGTTGATTTATAGACCTAACGTAGACGTTTAAAATAGGTTTATTTTTTTAGATCTAAAATAGGTTGATATACAGACCTAAAATAGACGATTTATAGACCAGAAATAGATGTCTAAAATAGGTTGATTTTTAGATCTAAAATAGGTTGATATATAGACCTAAAATAGACGCCTAAATTAGGTTGATTTATAGACCCTTAGGTTGATTTATAGACCTAAAGTAGACGTTTAAAATAGGTTTATTTTTAGATCTAAAATAGGTTGATATATAGACCTAAAATAGACGATTTATAGACCAGAAATAGACGTCTAAAATAGGTTGATTTTTAGATCTAAAATAGGTTGATATATAGACCTAAAATAGACGCCTAAATTAGGTTGATTTATAGACACTTAGGTTGATTTATAGACCTAACGTAGACATTTAAAATAGGTTTATTTATAGATTTAAAATAGACCAGAAATAGACGTCTAAAATAGGTTGATTTTTAGATCTAAAATAGGTTGATATATAGACCTAAAATAGACGCCTAAATTAGGTTGATTTATAGACCCTTAGGTTGATTTATAGACCTAAAGTAGACGTTTAAAATAGATCTAAAATAGGTTGATTTATAGACCAGAAATAGACGTCCAAAATAGGTTGATTTTTAGATCTAAAATAGGTTGATATATAGACCTAAAATAGACGCCTAAATTAGGTTTATTTATAGACCCTTAGGTTTATTTATAGACCTAAAGTAGACGTTTAAAATAGGTTTAATTATTGATCTCAAATAGACCAGAAATAGACGTCTAAATTAGGTTGATTTTTAGATCTAAAATAGGTTGATATATACACCTAAAATAGACGATTCATAGACCAGAAATAGACGTCTAAAATAGGTTGATTTTTAGATCTAAAATAGGTTGATATAAAGACCTAAAATAGACGCCTAAAATAGGTTGATTTATAGACCAGAAATAGACGTTTAAAATAGGTTGATTTTTAGATCTAAAATAGGTTGATATATAGACCTAAAATAGACGCCTAAATTAGGTTGATTTATAGACCCTTAGGTTGATTTATAGACCTAAAGTAGACGTTTAAAATAGGTTTATTTATAGATCTAAAATAGACCAGAAATAGACGTCTAAAATAGGTTGATTTTTAGATCTAAAATAGGTTGATATATAGACCTAAAATAGACGCCTAAATTAGGTTGATTTATAGACCCTTAGGTTGATTTATAGACCTAAAGTAGACGTTTAAAATAGATCTAAAATAGGTTGATTTATAGACCAGAAATAGACGTCTAAAATAGGTTGATATATAGACCTAAAATAGACGCCTAAATTAGGTTGATTTATAGACACTTAGGTTGATTTATAGACCTAAAGTAGACGTTTAAAATAGGTTTAATTATAGATTTCAAATAGACCAGAAATAGACGTCTAAGGTTGATTTTTAGATCTAAAATAGGTTGATATAGACCTAAAATAGACGATTTATAGACCAGAAATAGACGTCTAAAATAGGTTGATATATAGACCTAAAATAGACGCCTAAATTAGGTTGATTTATAGACCCTTAAGTTGATTTATAGACCTAAAGTAGACGTTTAAAATAGGTTTATTTTTAGATCTAAAATAGGTTGATATATAGACCTAAAATAGACGATTTATAGACCAGAAATAGACGTCTAAAATAGGTTGATTTTTAGATCTAAAATAGGTTGATATATAGACCTAAAATAGACGCCTAAATTAGGTTGATTTATAGACCCTTAGGTTGATTTATAGACCTAAAGTAGACGTTTAAAATAGGTTTATTTATAGATCTAAAATAGACCAGAAATGGACGTCTAAAATAGGTTGGTTTTTAGATCTAAAATAGGTTGATATATAGACCTAAAATAGACGCCTAAATTAGGTTGATTTATAGACCCTTAGGTTGATTTATAGACCTAAAGTAGATGTTTAAAATAGATCTAAAATAGGTTTATTTATAGACCAGAAATAGACGTCTAAAAAAGGTTGATTTTTAAACAAAAAATAGACGTCTAAAAAAGGTTGATTTTTAAACCAAAAATAGACGTCTAAAATAGGTTGATTTTTAGACCAAAAGTAGACGTCTAAAAAAAGTTGATTTTTAAACCAAAAATAGACGTCTAAAATAGGTTGATTTTTAAACCAAAAATAGACGTCTAAAATAGGTTAATTTTTAAACCAGAAATAGACGTCTAGAATAGATTGATTTTTAGATCTAAAATAGGTTGATATATAGACCTAAAATAGACACCTAAATTAGGTTGATTTATAGACCCTTAGGTTGATTTATAGACCTAAAGTAGACGTTCAAAATAGGTTTATTTATAGATCTAAAATAGGTTGATTTATAGACCAGAAATAGAAGTCTAAAATAGGTTGATTTTTTAGATCTAAAATAGGTTGATATATAGACCTAAAATAGACGCCTAGATTAGGTTGATTTATAGACCCTTAGGTTGATTTATAGACCTAACGTAGACGTTTAAAATAGGTTTATTTTTTTAGATCTAAAATAGGTTGATATACAGACCTAAAATAGACGATTTATAGACCAGAAATAGACGTCTAAAATAGGTTGATTTTTAGATCTAAAATAGGTTGATATATAGACCTAAAATAGACGCCTAAATTAGGTTGATTTATAGACCCTTAGGTTGATTTATAGACCTAAAGTAGACGTTTAAAATAGGTTTATTTTTAGATCTAAAATAGGTTGATATATAGACCTAAAATAGACGATTTATAGACCAGAAATAGACGTCTAAAATAGGTTGATTTTTAGATCTAAAATAGGTTGATATATAGACCTAAAATAAACGCCTAAATTAGGTTGATTTATAGACACTTATGTTGATTTATAGACCTAACGTAGACATTTAAAATAGGTTGATTTATAGATTTAAAATAGACCAGAAATAGACGTCTAAAATAGGTTGATTTTTAGATCTAAAATAGGTTGATATATAGACCTAAAATAGACGCCTAAATTAGGTTGATTTATAGACCCTTAGGTTGATTTATAGACCTAAAGTAGACGTTTAAAATAGATCTAAAATAGGTTGATTTATAGACCAGAAATAGACGTCCAAAATAGGTTGATTTTTAGATCTAAAATAGGTTGATATATAGACCTAAAATAGACGCCTAAATTAGGTTTATTTATAGACCCTTAGGTTTATTTATAGACCTAAAGTAGACGTTTAAAATAGGTTTAATTATTGATCTCAAATAGACCAGAAATAGACGTCTAAATTAGGTTGATTTTTAGATCTAAAATAGGTTGATATATAGACCTAAAATAGACGATTCATAGACCAGAAATAGACGTCTAAAATAGGTTGATTTTTAGATCTAAAATAGGTTGATATAAAGACCTAAAATAGACGCCTAAATTAGGTCGATTTATAGACCCTTAGGTTGATTTATAGACCTAAAGTAGACGTTTAAAATAGGTTTATTTTTAGATCTAAAATAGGTTGATATATAGACCTAAAACAGACGATTTATAGACCAGAAATAGACGTCTAAAATAGGTTGATTTTTAGATCTAAAATAGGTTGGTATATAGACCTAAAATAGACGCCTAAATTAGGTTGATTTATAGACCCTTAGGTTGATTTATAGACCTAAAGTAGACGTTTAAAATAGGTTTATTTATAGATCTAAAATAGACCAGAAATAGACGTCTAAAATTGGTTGATTTTTAGATCTAAAATAGGTTGATATATAGACCTAAAATAGACGCCTAAATTAGGTTGATTTATAGACCCTTAGGTTGATTTATAGACCTAAAGTAGACGTTTAAAATAGATCTAAAATAGGTTGATTTATAGACCAGAAATAGACGTCTAAAATAGGTTGATTTTTAGATCTAAAATAGGTTGATATATAGACCTAAAATAGACGCCTAAATTAGGTTGAATCATAGACCCTTAGGTTGATTTATAGACCTAAAGTAGACGTTTAAAATAGGTTTATTTTTAGATCTAAAATAGGTTGACATATAGACCTAAAATAGACGATTTATAAACCAGAAATAGACGTCTAAAATAGGTTGATTTTTAGATCTAAAATAGGTTGATATATAGACCTAAAATAGACGCCTAAATTAGGTTGATTTATAGACCTAAAGTAGACGTTTAAAATAGATCTAAAATAGGTTGATTTATAGACCAGAAATAGACGTCTAAAATAGGTTGATTTTTAGATCTAAAATAGGTTGATATATAGACCTAAAATAGACGCCTAAATTAGGTTGATTTATAGACCCTTAGGTTGATTTATAGACCTTAAGTAGACGTTTAAAATAGGTTTAATTATAGATCTCAAATAGACCAGAAATAGACGTCTAAAATAGGTTTATTTTTAGATCTAAAATAGGTTGATATATAGACCTAAAATAGACGATTTATAGACCAGAAATAGACGTCTAAAATAGGTTGATTTTTTAGATCTAAAATAGGTTGATATATAGACCTAAAATCGACGCCTAGATTAGGTTGATTTATAGACCCTTAGGTTGATTTATAGACCTAACGTAGACGTTTAAAATAGGTTTATTTATAGATCTAAAATAGGTTGATTTATAGACCAGAAATAGACGTCTAAAATAGGTTGATTTTTAGATCTAAAATAGGTTGATATATAGACCTAAAATAGACGCCTAAATTAGGTTGATTTATAGACCCTCAGGTTGATTTATAGACCTAAAGTAGACGTTTAAAATAGGTTTAATTATAGATCTAAAATAGACGTCTAAAATAGGTTGATTTTTTAGATCTAAAATAGGTTGATATATAGACCTAAAATAGACGCCTAGATAAGGTTGATTTATAGACCCTTAGGTTGATTTATAGACCTATTGTAGACTTTTAAAATAGGTTTATTTATAGATCTAAAATAGGTTGATTTATAGACCAGAAATAGACGTCTAAAATAGGTTGATTTTTTAGATCTAAAATAGGTTGATATATAGACCTAAAATAGACGCCTAGATTAGGTTGATTTATAGACCCTTAGGTTGATTTATAGACCTATTGTAGACTTTTAAAATAGGTTTATTTATAGATCTAAAATAGGTTGATTTATAGACCAGAAATAGACGTCTAAAATAGGTTGATTTTTTTAGATCTAAAATAGGTTGATATATAGACCTAAAATAGACGCCTAGATTAGGTTGATTTATAGACCCTTAGGTTGATTTATAGACCTATTTTAGACGTTTAAAATAGGTTTATTTATAGATCTAAAATAGGTTGATTTATAGACCAGAAATAGACGTCTAAAAGAGGTTGGTTTTTTAGATCTAAAATAGGTTGATATATAGACCTAAAATAGACGCCTAGATTAGGTTGATTTATAGACCCTTAGGTTGATTTATAGACCTAACGTAGACGTTTAAAATAGGTTTATTTATAGATCTAAAATAGGTTGATTTATAGACCAGAAATAGACGTCTAAAATAGGTTGATTTTTAGATCTAAAATAGGTTGATATATAGACCTAAAATAGACGCCTAAATTAGGTTGATTTATAGACCCTTAGGTTGATTTATGGACCTAAAATAGACGTTTAAAATATGTTGATTTTTAGATCTAAAATAGGTTGATATATAGACCTAAAATAGACGATTTATAGACCAGAAATAGACGTCTAAAATAGGTTGATTTTTAGATCTAAAATAGGTTGATATATAGACCTAAAATAGACGCCTAAATTAGGTTGATTTATAGACCCTTAGGTTGATTTATAGACCTAAAGTAGACGTTTAAAATAGGTTTATTTATAGATCTAAAAAGTCTTCGCCAACGTGCAAGCGTTGTACTTTGTATCCTTCAAACATACAGGCAACGAACACGGTGGAACCTAAAGGAATGAAAGAAAACTTTATCATTTGCCCTCAACCAACATTCGCAGATAAAACACAATGTGACGTGCGGGGTTAGGGTTAAAGGTTGAGGGAGGGGCCCTCGTTTTAAACTACTTTTTTGAAAAGGAGTGTGAATTTATTTAATGGGAAGAAGTAAGACTTATTTAGTTTATTGAATCTATTTTTGTTCCCTGGCAAAATTGCATTTGCTGCAATTGCAAATTTCAACAAAGTATGGTGCCAAATCTTAACTTGAGATCTGATAGGATGTATTAAACGCTTAGTTAAATCGATAGAGGTTGGTAATCAGAGCGAGTGGAGTAACGGTGGTTGAATGAATAAATGAATGTTGAAAGTATTTTAAATTATGACTTTGTATAAATACTAGGTATTAACAGAACATCTACTGCACAAAATGGGCAATTTACTTGTTTGAGAAGGAATGGCAAGAAGAGAAGTATGACTTATTTAATCTGTTTGTTCCCAGGCAAAATTTGATGCGCTGCATTTCCAAATGTCACCACATGATGGTGCCAGATTTTGACTTCAGCCCTGATAGGCCATATTAAACACTTAGTTGAATTGATAGAAGTTGGTAATAAGACAGAGTGGAGTAACATGAATGTTCTGAATTAGACATAGTTTGAATATGCTTTTGAATATTTTTAGGTAAACAGTTTAGCTTCACTTTGAGCATCATTTGAGCAGTCTGATAATCAACCAAATCTTTGAATTGAAGAATTTGGGATTTAAGAAATAGCTTGTTATCATGTTCAAGGTAATCAGATTTGTTTACAATTCTAATGGCCTTCTTTTCAAAACTATTCTGGATTACTACTTTGGATCTTTCTTGAATGGATGAATGAATGTTGAAAGTAATTTAAATTATGACTGTGTAAATACTAGGTATTAAAAGAAATCTGTTTGTTCCCAGGCAAAATTGGATGTGCTGCAATTCCATATTTCACCACATGATGGTGCCGATTTTTGACTTCAGCCCTGATAGGCCATATTAAACACTTAGTTGAATTGATAGAAGTTTTTTGAATATTTTTTGGGTAAACAGTTTAGCTTCGCTTTGAGCATCATTTGAGCAGTCTGATAATCGACCAAATCTTTGGATTGAAGAATTTGGGATTTAAGAAATAGCTTGTTATTATGTTCAGGGTATTACAGATTTGTATATAATTCTAATGGTCTTCTTTTGAAACCTATTCTGAATTACAACTGTGGATATTTTCTTATATTACTTTGCAACAACATACTCGGTGACAGATTAGGCAGTATATATATATAATACATATGTTAACTTGAGTGCCCACACTCAATTTACTTATGGTTATGTGTTAAATCAATTACTGTTAGACATGAAATAGGAGGTGTGGAACATAAATGGAGGAAGAAAGGGGTACTCACCGTTGTGATCAATGAAGCGAGCCTCCAACTGATTTGTATAGTCGTTCTTCTTACAGTGGAAAACATACAGCCAACAAATACCGTGGAACCTAAAGGAATGAAATTAAACATTAACATTTAGCCTCAACCAACATACGCAGATACAACGCAACGCAACTACGTTTCAGGTAGGGTTAGCTACTCAGCTACACATTGCTATTACAGTGAACGCTAGCTACATCGACAACTTTAGTCAAACTACTGTTAGGATACGGATTTTAGCTATTGATCTGACTCCAAATTGTGATCAACACTTAACACAAGAATTGCTATGTTCTAATCCACACACTGGCGCACCTAACAATTTTGCGAGTTCGTTCTGTCAAAGAGAAGACCAGTAGATCAATCAGACCGAATTTACCAATTGTTTAATCTTGACAAAGCAAGCTAATACAGGCGCCTGGGCCTTGGGTCCTTAACACAAAAACTCGTGTGCCTTCGTGACCAGAAAGACGACACATTCTTCCGGGTTGCCCAGTTTTAAAGACACACAATATGAATATTCAAACATGCAAAAGATTGTGTGGTGATTGGTCGATGGTCTGTGGTCATCTCCTCCTCGTTTGGGTTTTCCCCTGCTCAGCACAGGTGTCTGGACCACAAAGACGAGTTGTTTTTCGCGTTCCCATCGGCCTTGAGATATGCTCCCTTTCTGGACCTCCTGTTCCACAATACTTTGAAGAAAACAAATTCATGTAGTCTGCACATTCCTTTCCACTTATTAAGCGACCACACTACTACTAGAAATTATATTGATATGGTTATATGTGTCTAACGGAGCCTTAATCAAATGTGTTTGCAAACTGCCGAAAGTACATTTCCCTTTACTACACAAAAGTAACTCTTTAAACACTACGTCCATTTGCTCCTGGTTCGGCCCTCCGGTCCAAATCTAGAACCCAGTTCGGCCCATGAGTCAAAAAGTTTGCCCAACCCTGCTCTAGACGGTCCAGTTGCAAGCAGAAATTAAAGATATTTCTGTTGATAATCGCCGAGTTTGTATTCGCGCCCACGAATTCAAATTTTGGCGGAAGCTCCGCCCATCAACGTCACGTCCGCGTCACATGACTGGACGTAATATTATCTAAAACGGTAAATTAAAGTTAAATAAAGTTTTCTTTTTTAATCAACGCAATAATTTACAACCGTTGACCAGAAAAAATCGTCGAAATTCGGAGTCTGTGGCTGGAAGCAGACGCAGAGTTCGACGTCGCCCCCAAACGCAACACTCACTCGGTTTTCAAGGCTACAAAAGTACTTCTTTTTAAAAACAATGAGTTGTATTTACCGTGTACGCTCTAGACCAGGCATGTCAAACTTAGTTTGGCTCTGGGGCCGGATCCAGAGTTTCTTTTCTCAGGTGGGCCGGATCAGTAAAAGAATGTCAACTCCAACTATTTAGCTTTGTTTTTCAGTACTATGCTTTATCATTCAGCCTACATTTGTAGCCTACCCTACATATTATAATCACGGATGACAAGGGATCTTTTCGAAGCATAACACATTTATTCACAAACAATGGAGAAAAAAAATGATATTCATGTTTGGCATTGAATGTGTTAACAACTGGTTTATTTTAACAGTTGAGTGAATGCAGTTTTACACCTGAACCAACTCACCACACTAAACAAACTCAAGTGGGAGCTATAAAAAAAAAAATGTTTTGCCTTAATTGTCATACTGCTTTGAAATAATAATAAATAAAATTACAAAATAAAGGTTTTAGCAGTGCATGGGCAATAAGATTAGACTACATCAGCTCAAACTACTAGGCTGGGCCTACTGAAGCTGAGAATATACTGCACAATATTAATTGTCTTTAATATGAAACCAGATTAATCTTATTTTTAATTATTTCTATTCATGCGTGCAAACAAATGTCGTGTCATCACACTTTTTTCTCTCTCACTGCACTCCTGCAGTCTACTTGCTGCTGCTGGCTCCTGCAACTCGGCATTTTTTGCTTTTACAAGTGCGTCGATATCAGGTGTCAAATCCTGAGTAGCAGCACATTTAACAATGTCATTCAAGTGTTCATTTGTTAACTTTGAGCGCTGCTTTGTTTTATTATTGTTCATCACGGAGAACACCTGTTCACAAAGATAAGTAGTCTCAAACATGGAGAGAACCTTTGCAGCCATGGCTGTTAATTTGGGGTAACCTGGCACAAGATACTGATAAAACGTATCCAATCCCACGGACCCAAATGTATCCTTCATAGCGGAATCGCACTGCAAGTCAATAAGCTCGAGCTGAATGTCAGCTGGCACACCAGAAGGCTTCACTGTAAATGGCGAGCGAAAAAAGCCGAACTTGTTCTCAAGTTCACTGAAAACCTGAAACCTCCGCTCAAACTCTCGCAGCAAATCTGTTATGTTGTCTTTATATTTATCCAAATCGGGACGATCCGGTGCCTTCGGACGCACAGCTGTGAGACATGAGAAGTGCGTGGTGCCACCGCTGGATAGCTGCGTCTCCCACAATTTTGCCTCGTAGCTCAAAGAAGCGCTTGAGTACTACACCTCTGCTTAACCAGCGAATGTTTATTTCCTGGTACTAACTCGTGTCAGTGCCGCATGGTGGACGTGAGCTCTTTTACACATTTACTGCCCTCTAGCGGCCGGAGGGAGCATTTGAGTTGTATTTATTTTAAAGAATCATACCTTTTGATAGAAATGAGCTAGTGACTCGCTTCTTTTTTTGACATACTCAGAAATTTATGACGGGCCGGATCAAATCATCCAACGGGCCGGGTCCGGCCCGCGGGCCGTATGTTTGACATGGCTGCTCTAGACCAATGGTTCCCAAACTTTTGCAGGCTGGCGCCCCCTTGGCTCCCCATTGAATTCCTAGCGCCCCCCCCCCCCCCCCCCACACACACACACACACAGACACATATGGAAACAAACACCTCTTTCTTGATATTTGGTATGCTGCAATTTGAAAAGAGAAAGGTTAAACACAAATGTGTATTTCACAAATAAAACCCAGTTTAGTAAACCAATTTATTTTTTAGCAGTTTTAACTGTTTCAGCAACATAGAATGGTAAATAAACATTCCACCAGTAACCTTCATTGTCTCACACTTAATATTAATGGGATGGATGTGCTTGGTGCAGGGACATAAGATTCTCAACATCAGGCTGGAACTCACTAAGAAGAAGTCGTAGATCCCCGCGGTCAGTAATTGCACGTGTTGTGTACAAATCGTCAAACAAACGTTCAAACTTCTGACTTCGGACTGCCGCCCCCCTACCGCCCCTTTCTTCCTCACCGCCCCCCCAGATCTTTCCACCGCCCCCAGGGGGGCGGTACCGCCCACTTTGGGAACCACTGCTCTAGACGGTCCAGTTGCAAGCAGAAAATAAAAATATTTCTCTTCTTACTCGTCGTGTTACTATCCGCTGTGTCTCGTTCGCCGCCATCGCAGGTTTCGGATTTTAATTTTGGGGGAAGTTCCGCCAATTGACGTCATGTCAAATGTAAATTAGAGTTAAATAAAGTTATCTTTTTTTAATCAACGCGATCATTTACAACCGTTGACCAGGGAGAATCGTCGAAATTCGGCGTCTGTGGCTGAAAGCAGACGCCGAGTTCGACGTCCACCCCCAACCGCCACACTCACTCGCTTTTCAGGGCTACAAAAGTACTTCTTTTTAAAAACAATGGGTTGTATTTACCGTGTGCGCTCTGGACGGTACAGTTGCAAGCAGAAAATAAAAATATTTCTCGTTAGTCGTCGCTGTGTCTCGTTTCTCGGCATTGTTGCCTTCCTACAACCTGTTTCGAGCCGCGCCCTCGGATTTGAATTTTGGCGGAAGCTCTGCCCATTGACGTCACGTCCGCATCACGTGACCACGACGTGCTGACGTCATATAGCAAGCGCTGTTTTCTTTGCTAAACTAACATTCGGAATGCGTTGACATAATGGCGCACTGGTTAGCGCGTCCACGCCGAAGGCAGAATGTTGCGGGTTCGACGCCCGTCTCAGCGCTTTTTCTTTTCTCCCTTGTCTCTATGTGTATACCTTGATACTATTTTTATTGTCATCCTATTAAGGCAGGGGTGTTCCAACTGCGGCCCGCGCTCCAGTTTTTATTGGCCCGCAGCAAATTCTGAAAACATAATTGAATATGGCCCGCACAAGAAACTTGAGCTCAACTCTGTTGCACTTCTCAGTTTCAACACTAGATGAAGCCCGCCACAAGCGAAGAAAAACTTACCGCGAGTCCCCAGAAATTGCTGCACCCCCCCCCCGGAAGAGAAGCGAACACGCAGCTTTTGACGTCCCATTAGCGAACCCCCCAACGGAAGAGAAGCGAATAAATAAAATAAATCATTTTTGAATGTTCCCTGGGAGTTTTTTGAGTCTTTGCTCGCAACATTATCTGTGACAGTCTAAATTTGATCAAGTCCATTAGCTTTAAAGCGTTTGATTTTAAAAACTAATTATTCGTATGATCTCGAAATCCAACCTTGTGTACAATTTGCCAAGCTTTTTTCTGTAGTATAATAATGGTTTTAAAGTGATTGATGATGATGATAGAACTTTATTCATCCCACAGCGGGGAAAGCCCTTTCAAAATGACGTGTTCTTGGTGGTGGATTTTATCAAATAAATGTCCCCCGTAAATGTGCAGATATTTTTTCAAGTCCAAAACCTACCTCAATAGCAATCTGCTAAAAGCTGAATCCTCCGCATCTCGACTCCAGACAAGCACAAGACATTGGATGGATTTTTATCAATTTGTTTTTTTCTTTCTGCATTTCAACCATCACATAGAACACTTAAATTGGAAACCATCAATACACAGACCAACTTTATACACAATGGTAACTATTATTTATTGTTTGAATAAGTCATTTGTTACCAATTCTACTTTATAGATAGTTCATTCTGTTACTTAAGTAAACACAGAAGAATAAAGTGGTCATTTAAAGTCTTCATTAATGGCATCATGCTCCTGCTCAGGAAGTATCAACTTCTCACATCGTCTTAGCTTGAAGGTTAAATGTTGAGCAATTTCATTGGGATCAATGTAGAGCGAGGTGGGAACATTCTGAAAGGCAGAAAAGAAAATCTGTTATAAATTTACCATTGTTTTACACCGTTTGGTGCAGGACCCAAAGGTGGAGTATGCAGACTTGAACTGTTGTTGGCATCCACAGCATTGGGTGAATGCCACCCACATCAACATACTGTAGGTCACAGGTCCTACTAGCACGTATAACTTGTAGAATAAATTAAATTATGTTTTTTTTTTGTCGTTGTTGTTGTTATAGACCAGCACTTAATAAGTCACTTAATACAGCACAAATATCAATACCATTAGTTTTTGATTTCAACTGTACCGTATCGTGTGCACAATAAGGCGCAGTGGATTATAAGGCGCACCGTACCCTCATTGATTTTTTTTTACTTTAGAAATTATTTCATATACAGGGCGCACCGGATTAAAAGGCGCATAAAATAGAATCTATACTGCAACAAACTGAGGTTGACTAGGGTTGCGGTATGCATCCACTCCCCAATAACCAATGAGCCCTCTGTAAACAATCGCGTTTCTCAAACTATCTCCTATAAAAATGATCGGAACTGACTAAAGTTCGAGCTAACACATTGGTACTGCTTACTTATGTTTCCCTTCCATATCGATCCGTACATTTACTCAAAACATTAACGGAGCAGCCTATTTTGAAATGAAATAGCCTCGTGCGTATAGCAGCTATCATAGCATTAGCCACCCGCAAACTCCCATGAGCCTCACCTCGCAGACTCCCATGAGCCTCAGCAAAGTGTCATGGCGGCCCTCTGTAAACAATTGCGTTTCTCAAACTCTCTCCCATAAAAGTGATCAGAACTGACTAAAGACTGATTTAACACATGGGTGCTGCTTATTTATGATTTCGTTGGATATTGATCCGTAAACGTACTCGAAAACATTAACGCAACAGCCTATTTTGAAATGAAATAGCCTTGCGGGTACAACAGCTATTCAGTGACGCCCCGTGACGACGGTTGCTGTAAGGCTGGGAAGCGATGCAACCTTGTAATTTACTAGTCGTACTAAAATGTACTGAAACATTTTGTCAGAGCGCTGTGTACAACCTGTATGGATCAACAAATTCATCAATTGATCCATATATAAGGCGCACTGTGTTTCTTTTATTAGTAAATCTTAAGTTTTTAAGTGCGCCTAATAGTGCGCAAAATACGGTACTTCAAGAGACCGGAGGGGAGAGATGTGGCCCACAGGCCACACGTTATCTGCTCAAGTCTGATGTGGAACGTGTGACATTACCACACAAAGCTTACCTTTAATTCTGATGTGTTACTTTCCCTTCACTTTGTAAGAACAACATGACTGTACAAAGCTTACCTTTAATTCTGCTATGTTACTTTCCCTTGTGCAGAACTCTCGTAACATGTACTTCTGTCCAGCCTGGAAGCAAAAGGAACCTTCAATTGTCGATAAACCTTTCGATCATAATAATAGTAGAAAAGAGAAGAAAATACAACAGAATAAGTCAGCTGGGATAGGCTTGCAATAGCGACTGGAAAAGAAGCGAGTATACGCCGTATACTTGGTCAGCCGTATTCCTTGTAAATTTACCTCATGGTACAGCCGCGTGTCATTTAGTCTTATCAGCACACCGTCCACTCGCAGGAAGAAACGCAGCAATGTGAAGAAACTGGTGGGCATCACCCTCTGCGTACACATAATGGTGGTGGCAATTTCGGGACATAAAATGTCAAACACATCATTAATGCACCCAAAAGCCTGGCAGATATCGTGGTAGAAGAGCAAGTATCAAGACAGCACTAACAATTTTAACACTTATCGTTGAGACCCCGTGATCGTGCAGCTCATCCTCAAACAGTAGGACCTCATCAAAGAACACAATCTGTTCACGGGCCCTCAGCTTCTCCAAGTTGATTCTTTCTGTAGTCTCGGTCACCTTGAAATCAGTGTGAGAATCGCACACAAGTAGTCTGAACACAACATACAGTATAGACATCCTGTCAAAAAGTGATGGAGTGACTGACCGCAGCCAAACTCCACTTAAGCCAGTTGAACTCAAAGGCAATCGTGATGTTTTCGTTCACATTTTGCCTCTTCCCGACCAAGGTTTCATGGGTTAACAATGTACCTTGTGTAAGGATTACTTACCTGTGTGCACTTTTGTGTTCACAATTAGTCTTCTGCTTTGATCTTTTTTCTTTAGGTTTTGTGTTATTTGGAGACATCACTTTTTGAGAGGAGGTGCTTTGTTGTGTTCCAGAGACCCACCTCTAACTGCCTTTCTTCTCCTATTAGGGTGCCTCGGTAATCTGTGGTGAATGTCCAGTCGTATGGTCTCACCACCTCTTGAGCGTGTTCAGAAGCAAGTCTGAAGGAAAACCAAAGCTATTTTACTCAGTTGTTTCTTGGTTGCCTGTCGTGTTCTTGCTCAATAGGTTTTGCTTTAGGTTTCAACGGCAAGAAACCCACTTTCAGAAGTAGTCAAACGCGCATGCTTGTTTCTTTCTCTCCCCCTCTCTCGACTCTCTACAAACAGACTGTAGCGATTTGCTTTCATTACAGTGCATTGTGTAGGTAGTGTGTTACTACCTCTGTCATTTTCGAGAGTGAACCAACCCATATCTCAGCGCCAATATAGGCAAACAACCATTCAGATACATATATATACAGTCACACCACATTTGGCAATTTGAAGTACAAGGTTGTCATTATCTTGCCTGCTCTCCTGCCATTGTCGAGCGCAAGCCACTTGTACAGCGTCGTCAGAGTTGTTGATTCTCTTCAGGGCGTCAATGGCGTTGAATTCAATCCCAAAGCCACCGCTGTGTTGGATGCGCAGAATGTTGTCACCAAATAACATTTCTGGAAGGGCAGGCAAGTTCAACTCTTGCGCTAATCTGTCAAGGAAAACAGAAACATTGCCGTGAAGCGTCTTTAGGACACAGGATACGGTTAACACCCGGCCACTAAATGTGAAACACTGCCAAACAGAAATACTGTCGAATGCACGGGGGTTTGTAAGCCAAAATCTGCGTCGTTTGTCTCGCCAAACACACTCAACAGCTAAACTAAAAGTCGACATTTTAAAATCTAGCTTACATAAAAAATGTTCAACACCAAGAGGGTTGCAAAAATGATTCTGATGTCTTATATTCAAATGTTTTATATTCTTACTTTCCGTTTCTTTTAGGTTAGTACCATCTTAGTGTTCATGTTTTAGAATGACTTACTGTGTGTTGGTTTGTTTTTCCAGAACATGATAAGAATATAGTTAAATTCATTCTTTGCTCAGGACAGAAACGCCATTGATATTGAGCAGGATTGATTTGAATGCATAGAGTAAGTCGAGGGGTTTTCGTTATAAGGTCTACATTGGAGTTAAATGACACAGTAAACGAGAGTTGGATCGAAAAAAAAAAAAAAAAGATTACGTCTCACCTTTCAATGTCTTTGGACTTCATGATATGGTTTTTGGCAGTTGTAACTTTCCAAGGGCCAAAGGTAAAGTCATTTTTGCTGCTCTTAAAACCATGTGAAATCATGTTATATCGTAGGACAGCATCCGCTGCAGAAAAGATGAGAAGTCCACATTAACCGGCAAGAAGCATAGCTTAAGGAATGGAGTTTATTTCTTTACACTTAGAACGATGAGAATTGAGAACAAAAAAAAAACCAATCCATCGAAATCAGCCATCGACTCGAACTCTTTGAGGTGCTAACTGGATAAATGCTAGTGGACGAAATCCGTTTCACCACCTTCATCAAATGCAGCATATGAGCTGGCACACTTTTTACGAGGCGGTACTTGTACATGCGCAAAAAAAAAAAAAGGAAGTAGACAGGTGAGGACTTGCCGGTCACAGCAAATAAACCACTGCGTTGTAAATAGTGGTCCCGTCGTATTCTAAATGGTGGATACGCCGCGATGGCGCTAATACTTAGCACATACCTAAATTAGAATGAAGTTCTGTTAACGGCTTCCTAATGCAGACGTGTCTTCTCTTTGGTTAAAGAATGTGTTTCATCTTACTGCAGGCACTGGATAAGGAACATGATAACGAAGATGCTACTCCTGCTGCTACTGCTGCCGCCGATGCTGCTGCTGCTGCTGCGTCTCTTCCTCCTTCTTCGTCGTCGTCTTCTTCGCCGTATTCTTCTTCTTCGCCGTATTCTTCTTTGTCTTCGTCGTCTTTTTTTTTTTTAAAGCTTTATTTGTATACGCAATGAAACAACAAAATAACAACGCAACAGAAACACATTTAACAGTTTGGAGTTAAATTTCCACTTTTTTGACACCCCTTGATTGGAAGTTTTAAAATCAAGGAAATGGGGCTATGATCAGTTAAAAGCAGTTTTGCACACCTTACCACACGGTGTGACATTAGGTAGCAAAAACAAAGTTACACAATGAGTAATCACAGTTGTAAATAAATGCACCTTCTTATCTATCAAAAACAAGTTGTTTTTGGTCCTAATGCTGCTTGATGACCACCAGGTTCTTCAGCATGTCAAATGAGTTTCCGTCAGGCTCCACTGACATAAAACCCGCCGTCGTACTGTGGACTTGAAGAAAGCCATTGCTATCTAGACCCACCACCTCAGCTTCTGGTCCACTCTCACTCCAAAGATGTACCAGACTTCCACTGTGAAATAAAAAAAAAAAATTAAAAAAAGAAGAAAAAAAAAAACCCAGGTGACTCCCTGTTTATATCTATCCCACCCTTCTGCCGTATTGAAGCGCAAGTGTTTGCACGCAGGCACGCATGGTTTTGGAGAAGCGTCATATTGCTTTGGCCGCTGTGTGCATGTCTGATATTGCTCAATGTGGTCCAAGGAATGCTCAGGGAGTTGATATGAATGAAAAGAAAAAGGAGCATTATGCTAGTAAACGCAATTTCTCATGCCAAAGTGTCAGCTGTGCTCACCTGTGAAGCCATCTTTTGTAGTAGACTGGCAAAATTGCTTCTGCACCATGGCGCTGAAAGCGCTCTATGAAGGCCTCTAGGCAGCTGACTGTCCGGGCAATAAGTTGTGCACAGTTAAGGGCTTGCAGCTTGCAGTTGTGCTCAATGTTGTACTGCTGGATTAGGTCATTGATGCACACTGTTGGATTACTGTTGCTCACATTGAAGCCACATCCTGGAGAGTACATACATAACAGGGAAAACAATGACAACGTTTTGCCGTATCAGGTTCAGGAGTTAAAGACAATAACATCACATTTAAACCGGTATTGATCGAAATATGCACGCTTTATTTAAATATGTGGCCTTTTCCAAATGTTTCAGGTCTAAACTTGAAAGCAAATGCACACTGCCACTGCCACTGCAAAGAGATGAACGCAGCGGGTCGAGAGTTGCCTTGTAACTTCTTTGTTCAAACTCTGGCCTTATCGATATATAGGCAGTCAAGAAATGTAGAAATTAAGGATGAAAATAAAACCTCAAACGTGTCCATCTTCGATACAGTGAGCTCTCATTTATTGTTGGACATACGTTCCAGAACCACCTGCGATAAATGAACCCGAACCGCAAAATAGAAATGTATTTATTTATACAATGGTATTGGGGCAGAAAGCACCTTGTTTCTTCTTGGCCGCTAGGGGCATGGGTGTACCTGTCAAGAGATGCATCAGGGCGTATATTTCAAGGCCTTTTCGGATCGTCTAGCTGGCCGTGAATTATTTTTTCCATTCATTTTTAATTAAAACACGCAAAATGGTGATGCCGCAATTGGTGAAGTGCAAAGTGGCGAGGGATTACTGCGTCCGTCCGTCTTTTTTCTTTCCTGCAGCCATGTTTGTTTGTAATACATACTTGAATTTTTGTGACGATTGCGATGAGGTAATACACAGCTATTTCTAAACCTGTAAAACGCTTTCAAATGGCACCACATCTTTATACAAAAACATGATTGGAGTGAAGACCTTGAAGATATGTACTAAACACTGGAAGGCCACAATGAGAGGGTTACCCATTAGTAGATGAAAAGTTGAACCCGTGACAGTGGAAGTCACAAGAACACCTCCGAGCTTCAGCCGACGGCCGTAGTAGATGTCGTTGGGCCACTTCACCCGCAGGTCAATATTCTGAGGAACATTGGAAAATATAATCGAAATATCACCATTTACCATGCGTTTTTAAATGATTAACATTTGAATGATAGTGAAACTCTTAGAGACTGTTGCTTTTACTTTAAGACCACTACAGTACTAGTACATACTACAGTCCATACGTGTTGATACAGCTGTGTTTTTTGATACCTCATATCCAGGAAGCGTGCGCACAGCTTCGATGACAGCGAGAGCAGCCAGGTGCTGCAGAAAGGAGATGCTCTTGCCAAGCCTGGAATTCAGCTTTATCTGGACACATAGCGTGAACATGGCACAACCAAGAGGGCTGAGCCAGGTATTTCTTCCCCGTCCTGCAGCGGTGGACACATGAATATGGATGAATAGGGGTTTTTTTTCTCCCCTCCCTTAATGTCATTCAGAAATGACTCCTCTTTTATTAACCTTTGAACTCATTCACTGTTATTGATGGCTACAGATGCCCAAGAAGATCCATTTCAGCTGGACTGACAGTGAATGAATTCTAATAATGGCGGTTGTGTTTTTGAAAGAAGAAAAAAAATAAATAAATAACCACCTTCACAGTCACAGCTTGCATATACGCCGGCCAGCCGGCATGCAGTGTATGCAGGAGCACTGACTAACCTTTGCCCTGACTTTGTTGAGCAGCTATGACTATCAAGCCAACATCTTCGGGTAAATGCAGATTAAGTCTAGAGGGAGACAAATAAGAAGATGTTAAAAAGTACAACATTGAAAGACAGACAGACAGACAGACAGACAGACAGACAGACAGACAGACAGACAGACAGACAGACAGACAGACAGACAGACAGACAGACAGACAGACAGACAGACAGACAGACAGACAGACAGACAGACAGACAGAAAGCAAATAGTTTGAGATGATCATTAACTGTATATTGTTGAGCAGGTCTTAAAGGTCAAAATGAGGTGACAGGAACCTCAACTGAGCAAAAATTGCACTGTATCCTTACGTACAACTTGAAAAGATGTGAAAACAGATACAGCTCAACCTCCATTTTATGCGCTTCGGTGCTACGACATTTTCCAAGTGCCTTCATGATTTTTTTGTCTTCATAGTTTATCAAAATAATCAGTCCATTTTCCTCATACTTTATGAAAATAACCATATATGGTACAATAAATGCATCCACTGTGTTTGCTTCAAGTATGCTATAGCAAAGTGCTCAATAAATAGGACTATTTCTTATTGATATGACCTATCGTGTCTTGTTGATATGAGGTTGAGAAGTAGACAGAAGCAGATGAATTTGACACCGCCAGCCTCAGTATACCAGCCACTCTACATGTAGTAAATCATAAACACAAAACATGTATTACCCTTCAACCAGATCCATGGTGGATGAAACAACCTCCGCATACAGCAAAGTATGCCCCAGCAGAACTGTTGTCAGGTTGTTACCATAGGTATCCAAACAGAAGTTGGCCCAGCTCTGTGACTCGGGCCCATCGGTGACGAGGGGAAGAGAGCAGTCGTGCGCAAAAGCAGCATCTTGTAGCGCAGGACTGGATACTATCCTCAGGGAGGCCTTTGATGTCACCACCAGACCGTCTTGGTTTAAGTGCGTGGATAAACACTGAACAAATTTAGCTTTGGCCTCCTGTGTGGAAGACAGAGGATAAAAAAAGAAAGCATTTGTACTGAAAACGGTGTACCTCCACACTAGTATCCAGGCGCTATCGCCGCACAATGTTAAATGGAAGAGGAGAATTGCTTGCATTGTCAAAACAAAAACATGACTGTGGTCCAGAATGTGCCAACACAAACTTCTGTGTGTGCGTGTGGGGGGTTTGGATTAGGGTTCTAAAAGTCTTGAGAGCCTTACCTGAGAGGTGGCCAGAAGGTAAACTGGAGTCGGTGCTAGGGGGTTTTGTGTTTGTTGGCAATCGAGGCCAAGAGAAGTCAGGATTTCTGTCAAGACTTGATACTGCAGCGCAGTGTTTACCTTGAACCCATCCAAAACTTCAGTTGCCGGCTTTTGGAAGTCGCCAATGTTTTCTAGGTGGATCTGCCAACGGGAAATACATAACAAGGGTTCCAAAAATTCACAAAAACATCTGAAGTGATATCACTTCAAATTTGACATTGTGGAGATTGTCTCCCCTCACCCTAAATAATATGGTGATCTCCAAAATACCTCACCTGGCACAAGACAGCTTCCCCTCCATACACTCCGCGAGTTAGCCTGATGATAACCATATCGTTGCGATGCGTGCCATCTTTGATGGCGCCCCAGAGCTCCAATGTCCCTGGTCGCAGAACATCTCTGACAAAGACCTTCCCGCTGGCCAACACGCTCAGCTCGAGTTGTGTGCTGTCCTTTGGCGTGAAACTCAGTCGGCGCACTTGCCTAGGTTGTTGCTCTCTGTTCTCCAGAGAGATGCCTGCAGGGCACAGGGAGGAAGCCAGGCCCAGGACGCTCCCACCGTTGCTCAGGTAGTTCAGAAATCTTGTGTGAAGCTGGGGGGTGAGCACTTCTTCCTCTGCGAGCACCAAGAGCCTGGAGTTCTCCATCCAAGGTTCACTCAGGACTTGATGTGGCTGAAGAGAATATATAATGTACTTTTCCATGTCGAGACACTCGGTTAAAAGCCGACGAACTGCTCGGAAGCGCTCTTTGCTACCATTTGTGTAGACCAAAACATTTGGCGGCAGTTTGTGGTCGTATTCAAATTGGTGGCTTTGGCAAAAAGAACTTCTGGCATCTTTCTCACTGTCGGGAAAAGTGCCATCCTCACTATCCAGGCACAGCAAGTCGTCTGGAGGCGTATTTGAAATGCTCTTTGCGGACGTGTATTTGACAGAGAGGATTGTGCTATTCTCCAGCTCAAGGCATTCGGGGCAGCTCGAGAGGTGGAGCGATTTCCTGTGGTTCTCCATGTGAAGATGATTTTGCTCAGAGACCTTGGTACCTTGATCCTGACTGAAGCAAGTTGGTCCTGACCCTCTTTGATTTTCTTTGTTCTTCTTTGCACAAGGGTAAGTAAGAAGTGTCTCACTTTGACAGAACTGGGGGTTTTGGAGGTAGGGTAACATGCGGCAAGACAAAGGCTGACCGTTGACACCCTGGTTGTTGTCGTCAAACGGAACTGACTTTACATCCACTGGACATTGGAGCAATTCACCAAGAATGGATTCGTGGAGGCTGAGCACTGAGTAGATCAAGAAAACATGTACAATCATTCATAAAAATACATTTAAAAACACACACACACACACACACACACACACACACACACTTTCATGTAAGCTAACAATGGTTAACAAACAACAAAGATACATACGGCCAATCTTTGATGGCACAAGTCCATTATCCAGTTGTAGGCGATCTTCGAAGAAAGCTGCAGCCAGTCGACCGAAATTGTCAACAATTGTCAACCGGCCGGGGCGGCAAGCCAAAGGTCGGCAAAAGTCAGACCGCTTGGGCAACTGTAAAAGTTGAAGATCCTGTCACGAAAGCAGGTCAATGAGGTGTTTGATCAACTTTTTCCAATTGACAGGTCAGTGCATGGTGACTTGACTGAACAAATACACATTGGAGAAACGCGTTGCACTTTTAGACAAGTGTCATTTCTGGACGAAAATAAACCGCTGCGGCTTATCTATGGATTTTTCATGATGTTTACTTACTTTTGACACTTGGAGCAGTCATCTTAACAAGACAACGCGGGGGTAGTGAATAAGCTCCTACTTTCCGAGTCAGTAATACATGCAATTTCGGTGATCATTCCGACAAGGAACTGGACATTTAAACGGCTAATACGCCAATGACGACGCACAACGCACGGTCCACAACGCACGGTGCGATGCTCTCAAGTAGTTGCAAGGAGGAGGATATGAAAACGTATACAGTTTGTTAACAATAATACCTTGGATTCCGCAACAGCAAGTGACTCGTCTCCCAGCTGCAAAAGGACAGGCGAGCGCTGGCTTGAAGGGACCGAATTGGCTGGCAGGACCGATACAGAGGACGACGAAGAACAACGACAGCGCCAAGTGCGGAAGAAGCGCAGGCTGCTTGTCACCCTTGAGACGCTGTTGCCAATCAGCCCTGAACAACATTTGTGGAAGCGCACCCACAAATACACGTAACACAAGGTTATCAGCATCCTAAAACTTTCGCGGGATGTGTCATTGCTGATTATTTATTGTTTGATTGATCTGAGCCACGAAGAAAGTACAAGCTACCAGTTGGTCTGAAACAACAACGGGCGGGGCGCATGCGCAGCAGGTCGGCCATGATTGATGGACTACGGCAACAATACTAGGACGTAATAAGTGGGTTAGGGTTAGCCAGCATAAAAATGTAGGTATTAAAAGGAAGAGAAATGCAGTGCTGTGCTTCACCGGAGTCCTGTGGAAAAATATCGTCAACCATTAACAGCATCTGGAACACCACTTCAAACCGCCTGGAAATAAATACAAACATTTTGAAGTAGCGAAATACTGATCTTTATTGTGATGATCAAAAATTGCAAAATACCAATGTTGGGAATGGAAGGTGGATCCAAATCCAAGTAATACCTTGCTTAGAATAACATCTACAGTAAACCCTGCCTCTTGAGATCTTCATATGTTTTTTTATTGACTACATTTCCGCTTGAGTCCTCATACTCCTCCTGAAAAACACAAATGTCAGCCATTCAGAAATTTCTGCAATCTTGGTCAAGTATTGGACTGGCAAGATCATTCCTTTGTTTTTGTTATATGCTAAAGACATCAGACCAAACGATCAAATGTGACCCACTGACATCCATCTATCTAAAATGTTTGCCATTCTTACCTCTGTGTCAGGTTGCCAGCGCTCTAATGCCTTTTGGGACTTCAGTTTTGCCCACACTGGTGTTGAGGAGCGGGGAAGAAAAAAAAAGGTTGTTAGGACAAACCTACTGACTAACACTAACCCTACAATCCAAAAAATTTGCAGCTGGGTTCAACATCAATACTAAAAGACTGTGTTGGGTGGGCCGCGTTCAATTCACTGGTGCTGCACGGAGCAGGACAATACTAACTTTGCCCAAAAATATCATGAATGAACTCAACATGTTTGAAGTCAATTCCAAATATGTCATATTCAAAAGTCACTTGGATTGATCATTGAT
Source organism: Syngnathus typhle (assembly GCF_033458585.1). Taxonomy (NCBI): domain Eukaryota; kingdom Metazoa; phylum Chordata; class Actinopteri; order Syngnathiformes; family Syngnathidae; genus Syngnathus; species Syngnathus typhle. The sequence continues at coordinate 163,751 of NC_083757.1, forward strand.
ATCTTTCGACACTTTTTATTTCCACATTGGAAAGAAAATTCATTTGTGAAATAAAATAATGCCTAAAAGCCTAGAAACCAACTTAAGGAGAATGCAGCTTAACTATTGCTCGTGGTGAGTGCGGTTGAGCAAAACCATGGAGCCAATTTCCAGGAGATGGCTGCGACTACGACATGGAAGTCCGCATTAAAAGTAACCGTCGGCTCGGGCAATTGTTGCATTGTAAAGCCCGGGCTTGCTTTTAAACAAAGATGTTACTTACAAGAAACAGCATCCTCAATCTGGGTGACATTGGCAAAGTGGGCAGTGTTGGGGATTCCGAGACAACGCATGCCATGGGCATGCCTCCATTCCTATCCAAAACACAAATACATTAAGATATTTTTGCCCTCGGGGTGCCATTACCACGGTGAAACCACATAAATGATTCAGCGTCTCATCGTATCTCCTATTACGCAAAAAAAAAAAAAAAAATTCGATTACGATTAACGTCAGGTGTCAAGGATAGCAGTTTGTTCAACCATTATTCTGTAAAAATGGTTTTAAAAAATGTCCCCCCCAAAAAACGATGCCACACACATTTGAGTGAGGGTCATGAAAGTTGACAGACATAATTTGCTCTCATAGGCCAGATAAAATGATGAAGTGGGCTGGATCTGGCCCCTGGCCACCTTGACTTGAATTCTACATCTTAGTTCAAACGGTGTTGACTCGGCACCAGTTAAGATTGAGGAGCAGCCACAGGTAACATGGGTCACAATGTTGCCAGCCAGCCAGCCAGCCGGCCAGCCGGCCAGAGGTCAACTTTCCCTTGAAGTACACCAAAGAGCAGAAATTACCGCAAAGTGTCTCTGAAAAGCTTTGGGTCCTCGGTAGGTGTAGTTTCCACAGATTTCACAGTTGTAGTTGATATTCAGTCCGTGGAGTTTATAGAGCCAGTATGGAATTGGCTGGAAGAAAAGTCAAAGCAAAGGCAATGCTTGTGTGCTGACCATGATTAGGAGCTGGATCAATTAAGCTGCTCTGCATGTCATTCCAAACTACTTTTGAAAAATTCAAATGACAATTTCATATTTTACAAATACAAAAATCTAACTTACATCCTTTTAATGAACAAATTGGGTAGTGACGGGAAAACGAGTCCTCAAATTTGAGTCATGGCCCAAATGTTTGTTTGGTTTTTCTCCCCACTCCTCTCGATGGCACTCTATTGGTCTGAAAGCGCACACTGACTTGCCATTTCTTAAACCATCAGAGAAGTAACCCCAAAAAAAAAAAAAAAAAGCTTAAACTGGTTCTTAAAGCAAATTTGTAGGTTTTCTTTTCCCATCACTACATAGAAAGATGGATGCTTATTAGACGGCATGAGCATTTTTATAGACGCCACTGCAAATTACTTTTCCAAAGCGTAAATACATCAACTTTTCAAGCATCTGGCAGAAACAGGCCAATTATAAACCGCTAAAGTTCCTTTTTTAACAGGCGTCAAAAACTATTTGCAATTTATTTGGTCAAACTCATTTTGACATTCCCATTGTACAGTATAGGCGAGTAAGCTCTTCTACCTTGCCATCCCAACCCAGGGGCAGATTTTTAGGGTTGTAGATGATCTCGTTGTCTTCGTCTTCGCTTTCACTTTCGCTGATCTGCTCCTCTTCTTCTTCCTCACGTTCCTCTCCAGTTCTCGCTTGCTTCCTCTGCACATTCTCGTGAGTAAGCTGCCTCTGCTCCTACAAATTCAAATGAACATGACACACTTGTCGATGACTAATTCTCTTCAAAACATTTGCTAACGTTTTCATACTTACACCGAGGATTTCGACGTATTCATAGAGTTGAGCCTCCAAAAAGGCAATTTCCTTGTTTCGTTCGGTGTCCCTGCAGGTAGGTGAATGGAAATCAATTAGACAGTAGTTAGAGCCACTTGCGGTGTGTACAATACACACACGCACGCACGCACGCACGCACGCACGCACAAACAAGTGCTGTGACAAATCGCTATTGGGGCCTCCCTCGTGTATGGTTTCCAAACACATACTTCTTAGGACCTTTCACTTTGGGATTTTTGGCAAACAGCGATGGATCCAGCAGGTCCAAAGATTTGCCTTTGGTGCTAAAGAGTCGCTGAGCTCGCTCTTCAAGAGTCCTGTCCAAAACACATGGGACCGGACACAAAATAAAGACACATTCAGCTGTTGCTCAACCATTTGAAATTGGGGTATGGTTGGCACCAATGTGTTGTTACGTGTTGAAGGCATTCTCACCCTCCACATTTCAGTCCCAATGCCAGAAGAGCAGACTTTAATCTGTCCAGACCCAAAGAAGCCAACTCCTGTGTGACAGGAATAACGTATGTGGCAGTGAAATGACACATCCAATGCATCTGTCGTTTACCTCCCAAGACGAAAAAGCCGAGAGATCCAGGTGAGCTCCGGCGTGCGTCAAAGCACTACTTGTCTCTTTCTGCGATCATAAAAGCTCATTCAAATAACGAGTCACACTCGGTCGGACAAGCAAGCTTCAAGCAAACCTACAGGCCACCCTGGGAATGTGCCCGTCTCCCACTTTTTCTCAAAGTCTGACAGCACTTTGTCATAGAGGTCATTTTGGTCGAGTAGAGGTTTGACCCGATCAGTGTAGTCCTGCAGGTACTCCAGCAGCATCTCCAAATACCTGCAAGAAATACAAAAGCGCGGTCCGCGTGTTGCATGCACACTGATATCCGCCTTCAAGTCCTGACATTTCCTTTTGTCTCATTACTTTTTGTATTCTGCATTCTTTCTCTCTTTGGAGATGTCAAAGAGCTGGTCAAACGATGACAGGTAAGTGATGTACTCGACTTTCTGTCGAAAGAAATAATATACACGTACTGGCGTGAGTTTGCTTCATCGAGTAAGAGGAATTTTGCAAAATAAAAGAACCTCGGCTGCTTTCAGGTTGATGTACTTCAGGTAGCAATCGTGCAGGTCAAGGTAGCGGCCGTATCCTTCTTCATCCGTGAATTCCACTAGGTCTGCAACAATGGATTTGCACGCACGTTAAGATCTACAAACGCATGCGGGCGGCCCTTGGAAAAAAAGACTGGACACCCGTGAGCTAAGTCCCGTTCGACTCTTATAAAGGTTTAGGATGCGCTGGAGTGGAAAATATTGACACTTACTCTGAGCCTCATCACTAGGGTTGTCTCTGGCTTTCATCAGCTCTTCGAATTCTGCAGACATTGGAATGGAAATCTACAAGCACAGCGATCAAATCAATCATTGGGGGGAGCATTCCATTACATCAATCATCTACAATTAAGGATCGCTTACTTCATTCGGGTGCTTCCTGTGAAACTCCTTTATCTGTTTAAGTCTGTCGTAGAACTCTGCAAATTCATTGGGCCCCGAGATGGCAGCGAGCTCATCCCTCCTCATTCTGTCAACATAGAGGGCGGGCATGAATGCTGAACACTTCAAGAAAAATGTATTGACATTTTACCACAAAATGACAACAACAAAAAAGAAGTCATCCTTTATAAATCTGGGAAAACAAATTTACCCATCTTTGTCTTCATAAGAGTCTCTGAGATTGGCACTCACTTCCATATAGCGCTACGAAAAAGAAATGAGAGTCAGCGTACACGAAAGACGAAAAAAATATGTCAGCCTTGGCAACATTGGGGTACTGGCACATTGGAAAGGAAGTTGTTGTTTTTATGAAAATGAAGTGCATCCGATTAAAAGCGATTTTGACAAATGAAAAGGCAAATCCATCTTGGAAAGCAAATACGTTGCGGCTGATGTATGGCTTCATTCATGACTACAGATGGGACAAGACACAAATCACGGAAGGTGTGGTAGCAACAGTTTATCAGGGCATAAAGCCACAACAGAAGGCAAGTCGTCTCAAGAGCTCAAGTCCACGAGACCGCGACGGGATTTGAGCTAATTGCTCAAGATCAATTGGACGGTTTTCAAAAAATGATCGCAGAGTAGTCAAGTTCAATCATTGCGTGCGCTAGCTCTCCCGCGGGCCAGAGTGTAGATACAGAATTTGTCGGGGATGAGTATCTTGCAACAACACCGGTCATGGCAGAGTGGCCATTCGAATCAAATGAATAAGTTTTAAAAAAAAAAGAAAAGAAAAAACTTACGTCCAACATGGCTCTTGTCCTATGATCCGAATTGATCTGTTCCCGCAACTGTTGACACAGCAGCGTTCAAATAAACAATCATACGATTTATTTTAACATGTCCCGAGTGCATACTGTAGCTATCCAATCATGCTAACTGTAGCACAATGTGGGAACGCCTCACCGTCGATTTCTTGTGTAACACTTCTTTTGTTTTAGCATCCATTAGCCTCTCCTTTTCCTCATGATAGCGACGTTGCTGCTCCAAAATTGTCTCCATGTTTCGTACAATAGCGTAATACGCACTTAGTACAGGCAAACGGTTAACGATATCACACAAGGCAAGGTACTTCCATAAAACGCGGTATCGAACACTTAGGGCCGACCGTTCTTGTTCTTGACAGAGTTTAAAGGAGGTTCACAAAACATCCATCCGGTGCAATATCGCCATCTACTGGACTGGCGTTTTGTACAAAGAGCACGGCCATTTAGAGGCGGAATCAGAACGTTATATTAAAAGAATACACTACAGTTTGAATTAGGAATAACTGCCTAACATTGCCGGTATGATTTATGCGCGCCGTATTTGTGTAGGCACTTTCCAGCTACCACTTGTGCATTTGGCTTGCGTGAGTGCGTTTTGACCAAGCGCGTAATGCCAATTACGCGAGCGTTCGCCATCCAAGATGGCCCGAACCTTTTGCGCACGCGCGCCTCAGATCGCGCAGTCGTCACAGATTGCGTCTTGACACCGTCTTCAAATTGCATGCTGGGTAATTGTGCGTCCTCTTTCCGGCTGGCCCACCATCGCGTTAGCTAGGTATTGTGCTATTCCCCTAACTATCATCTATGTCCATCGCATGTTATACGTGTGCATCCTTTTACTAGGTGTTAGGCGTTGTGTGCACATTAGAATTGTGAACAGGTGCTGCTGATTATTTGCTGACGGAGACTTTGTTTTCTTGTCTTAAAAGTCACATTTGGTGATGCTAATGGCTTATGCATACGAGTAAGCGGCTACAGTCATTCAAACATTCCTCCTTGTACGTTGCTCCGAGAATGTCAAAAATAGTTTTATTTGGTCATGTTACTTTTGCCGTACAGCGTGACACGGCGCGTTGATTGGTCACAAGAGTGTCCGTCGAGACTAACCGGTCAGGGTTAGTTAAGATAGGCAGGAAGCTAGAATGACTGTCATTACGAAAGTAAGACGCATGATGTGATCAGGTCTTGATTTCAGTCCTTTTCTTGTTGTTGGCAGATAAAACAACATGGGGGCATATCGCTATGTGCAGGAGTTGTGGCGCAAGAAGCAGTCCGACGTGATGCGCTTCTTGCTTCGTGTGCGCTGCTGGCAGTATCGGCAATTGTCAAACCTTCATCGTGCTCCGAGACCTACCAGACCTGATAAAGCCCGTAGGCTGGGCTACAAGGCCAAACAAGGTAAATGAAAGGAATTTGGGACTTTGCCATCAAGTATAAACTGTGTCGTTTGGGAAGGGGAATCAATTTGTGGTGGGGCGCCTGCTACTATTTCCGTTCTATTTGCTCAATCTGCGCTCTCAGAATGATTGATCATTATTTGAATCTGACCACTGGTTCGATTAAAGAAAGTGTGTCTGTGCCAATTTGAACTGGCTTATGATTTATACAATGAAACGTTCTGCATTTTGTTTGAACAAATAGGTTACGTCATTTACCGTATCCGTGTGCGCCGTGGTGGTCGTAAACGCCCCGTGCCCAAAGGTGCCACTTACGGAAAGCCAGTGCACCACGGTGTTAACCAGCTCAAGTTTGCCCGCAGTTTACAGTCCACTGCCGAGGTACGTCTACATATATGGAGCTATGTATATACTACACATGTACATTTTGCATTGAACTATGACGAGCACGGAGGCGGTCGGTCCTGCTGTATTTGTAGAGTCTAATAAATAGTTGCCTTTTTGTTGTTGCAGGGCCGCGCTGGCCGTCATTGCGGCGCCCTGAGAGTGCTGAACTCTTACTGGGTGGGTGAGGACTCCACCTACAAGTTCTTTGAGGTGATTTTGATAGACCCCTTCCATAAGACGATCAGGCGCAACCCAGAAACCCAATGGATCACAAAGGCTGTACACAAGCATAGAGAGATGCGCGGCCTAACCTCTGCAGGAAAGAAGAGCCGTGGGCTGGGCAAGGGTCATAAATTCCACCAGACCATTGGAGGTTCCCGCCGGGCAGCCTGGAAGAGGCGCAACACCTTGCAGCTGCACCGTTACCGTTAGAGAGCTTGTGTTTCGGTATCTCTCAAACAAATAAAGAACCTTCATTTGCCAACGTGCTCCCTTGTGCTACTTCCACAGATGTGGGGGCAGCCATCTCTTTTTTTTTCCCGCTGCGTTTGGTATATAAGCAAAATTGTAGCACCTCCAACTTGACTTCTGCTTGGTCTACTGTGATCAACTTTTTTTTTCTTTCACATTTTGATTGGCATTTTTTGAAACCAAGGACAAAATACATTGCAGGGGATTAGCCATTTTGTGATAAGAGTAGACAGAACATATCTTTGCACAATTTAGGTTTTGATACATAATAGACGTACATCTCAAATTTGATCTGGGCAACATTGAAAGGGAACACTAAAGTGGGCTGAACATTGGCGCTCATAAAAGGCCTGTATCGGCATTAGAAATTCCGACGTGATTTGAGGGCTTTTGGGGGATGATTTATGATGAACCGGGCCACTTTGGAACTTGCTTCCCGTTCTTTCCATCTCCACTCGTCTCCATCAGCGGAGACGGGCGTATCGTTTTCATTCTCAGGCGACGCGGCCAGCCCTGGGAACCGACCACACAATGCTCCTTGCCAGCCACCAATGCATAGATTTCCAGCTTCAATCAGTGCAGCTGATAACCACTACTCTCCCCTGCCTGCACTGATAGGTTGGCTGAGTGGAGGACTCTGGCCACCAATCACGGAGAGGCAGGAAGGGCGCTGCCGTTGACGGACCCGCAAAATAGGGAGGGGATTGTGCATTTCTGAGAAACATTCGAACAATAACAAGGAGACCATTGATGACGTTTTGTTTTAATGCTAGAAAAATATTTGAATTTTAAATCAATCCATTATACCAAACACACGACGACAGTACCAATAAACACACTCAATGGCAAAAAGAGTTGTCATTTTTGCATGAAGTGGTATTGTTGCTTCTGCTGAAAGTAACTAATAATGTAGCTTGTAATGTAACTTTGTTACTTTTAAAAAGAACTTACCAGTGAAGTAACTACTACATTCCCTTTTCAAGGTCACTGGCAACACTGTTAATGAACAGATGTTTTCCAACAATCCTACTGTATCGTCAACAAGACAGAGGACCTATGCTAAGAGCAGGGATGGTGAAAGGTGAAATCCCCAGCAACAACACAAAGTAAACAATACAAAGTAAAAAAAACAACAACAACAAGAATGCTACCTATCCAGTTAGTCACACAGAAAGACACCCAATCACCAAACTACCCACTCCAGTTACAAAATGAAGTGATACTCAGTAGTGCATAATGTGAAAGTCCCATCTATTATACGCCATTCAAGTGCTCACACATACAATGTTTGCAATCAGTCCTCAAATACCTCCAAGAACAGAGGAGGGAATAACTCCGTGGGACACTCCACTTTCATGAGAAGGAATCGGCTGGCGTGGCAGGCGCCAATCGTTCGCAGATCTGTCACCTTCATCAGCAGCTTTGGCCACAAATGAGCCACTTTATGCTTGCGATAGTTGATGTAATGTTCCAAAGCCAGCAGGACTTGCTCTTGGCAGCGTTCAATCCGCTTCACGCTACTCAAGCCTGGACGATCTGAGGAGAGAAAGCAGCCTTTCAGCGCTTTGACTGTATCATACAGGCAACAATGGAAAAGATAGGAACATCGCATTTATTTTGGTTTGGAAACAATGATGGTCCAATTTTATAACGACAACCTGCTTTGCACTTCAACGAAAGTGCACTGCAAGCAAACTCGAAATGCAAAAGGACTCCTTTTTGGGGCTGAGGTTTTCCGACATGCGGCTTACCAGATGAAAGCAGGATAACCGCTTGTAAAAGAGCCACCTCAGAGTCATCCAAGTTAAAGGAGGACAGCGAGACACCAAGGTCGAAAATGGCATCAGACACCACACCCAAGCCTCCGTTCTTAAGTTGTCCTCGTGTGACTGCCATCTCTCCGTTAATTGTCAGCGTCTCGCTCTCTGGATCGTAGCGAACGGCGGCGCGCAATGACATGACTTCCATACAGCAGCCTTTCAGCAGGATGATCTGATCTTCACACGGCAGCTGTCACAAGAAGAAAGAAAACAACTATTTCCAGAATATTTGTTTTGCCAAAAGTGCACAGGACCTCAAACTAAGACTTTCTTTTTGCTTGAATTAAAACCAATTACATTTGGTTAGACAATTCAGCGAAGGCACGCAAATGTCTAGTGGAGTTTCTATTAAAAAAAAAAAAAGAATCTCAGAGGAGTGGAGATGAAGTGTGCTGCTTCCTGTTTCTTTTTAAGAATAAGGGTGATGTGCAGCACTGCCGTAACTCCAGAGGCATCAAATTGATCCGCCACAGCGTGAGCTTATGGTTAAGCGTAGTAGAAGCGAGGCTTGGGGGGAAAAAAAAAAAAAGGACCTAAAAAATAAAATCAATCAATAATAAACATCTGCGAGCAGCAACGTGGATTCAGGCCGGTTGGGAAATGGAAAATTGGTTGGTAAGTACATGCAAAAGTCTATCTGGGCACACCCGGACAATAAAGCAATGGCATGATTGACACTTACTTCAAATGTGACAAATTGGGTGGCTGCACGTACCTCGCCAAACATAGGGAGCTTTTTGGCAAAGTCCACCACTCGTGTTATGGCAGGGCTGATAAGTTTTGTCAATTGCCTGAATGCCTCTAAATCCACTGCAGGGCTATTTACGCCGGATGAATGACCAATGTTTGCCGGCTGAAATGAAAAGACAACAAGGACATGTCGTACTCTCAAACAGTCAGTCAGAGAACTAGACTGCAGGGATTTCATCAATCGGAAGTGGGCAAAGTCAAATCAAAATGGTACAATGGATAATCCCAGTCTATATGGTCAGGTGAGAGGCTGGATCTTTGGCGCATGTCATACCAGTTATGTTGCGGCTCTCCCCAGCAACCAATGTTCAACTGCAGCTTTCCGGTTTGCTTCAGAACCGTTACACCCCGACATGCACGCAGACCAACGTAAAACAGACACGCGTGACGGATGAAATGGAATCAATTAAAAAAGACTGGACACGTGGCATTTCAGTCTCGGTTTGCTCATTTTTCTTCATTTGGCAGCATGTCAGGTGTGCGGCACCTGACGCGCTACGGGTAAGTCCGTTTTTGAATGCCTTTGGCTGAATGGGAAGATCTGCTGAAATACAGACTGAACACGATGCCCACCACTGGCTTTAATAAAGGTCTTACATTGCAGAATAAACCTCAACATTACGTATTCCATTGTGGTTCAAGTTTGCCCATTTGAGTGGCCAATCACAGTCTTACATATAGTCCCCCCCCCCCCCCCCCCCAGCGCTAGTGTACAGAACGCGTCATTCTACCATTGAGCAGTTCTTATGACTAACTATGACTTTTGTACTCTTGGTCAAATCAGTAGCAGTTGCGGTAACAGGGAAGCATGGGAACTACAGCACAGCACGTTCTTTCTTGATGCCAACCGTAAGGAGAGGAATGTTCACAATTCATTTGAAACTCGCATACTTGACGACTGAATCATTGCTGCTTTTGGCCACCTGCATTGGCAGTGTGCAGGCGTGAGTTTCACCTGATTTACTCAGTTTCAGCAACCACGGCTGTTGCGGGAACATAAAACAACAAAGGACGACAAACGTTTTGGAAAGTCGTGCCAGAAATGGATACATACAGAGTGTTGCGCCGTACCTTGGTTTCATTGGTCGCCAACGCATTCTGGTCAGAGGTATCGAATAAATTGCGTGTGATTTCATTAAGAAGCATGCTTTCCTCCACCTGTCGAATAAGCAACATCGGGTGTGACGTGGAAATGAAGGACAAACAAACAAACACACAAACACACAAACACACAAACACACAAACACACAGGTCATCCAAAAATCAGACCGACTTAACATCAACTGCCGATTGAAGTTGAAGACAGGCAAAATAGAGAAGTTTACTTTAATGTGCCCACGCTCGCTGTGGCGTGGTGAGATGACAAAGCGCTGCGCAGTGCAAATGACACATGACGGGTGGCACAGGAGGATGATACGTATCTATCTCTTACCAAGAGTTTGCGCTTCGGCTTCCAGTAGTTTCCTTGTGCATTTGTGGCCCTATGGGCCTCAGTAATCATGCGAATGAGGTCCCACTCCTTCTGCGTGGGCTCACGTTGATCCAACAGAGTTTTTTGGAGTTCGTCCTTGCGGCGACGCTCCCGGTTCATCTCGATCAACTTGCGCTTGGCCAGCCGCTTGCTCTCATCCAACACCACTTGAAGAACAAGGACAACCAACACCTCAGTGCATTCAAATGTCGGTAAGATGATGTCATTTGCCAACTTACAGTCAGTCGCCATTCCTACGGCAATGCATTTGTTGAAGCGACACTCCTGGCACTGGTTCCTGGTCACCTTGTCTATGGCACATTTTTCCTGGTACTTGCAAGTATAGCTTTGCTTCAGGTCTTTCTGAATTGTCCGCCTGAAAAAGCCCTAGACAGCACAAGGTACGTACGTACGTAGGGATTGAGTGAGTCTTCCATTTGTCAATCCGTTGTTTACCTTACAGCCTTCACAGGTAATGCAGCGATAATGATAGCCCGTGGCTTTGTCGCCGCACACAACGCATAGCTCGTCGTTGTCCATGTAACTTGGGATGTACCCTGGGGAGGGGGGCGGGGAGAAGAAGGAAAGCAGTGTTAGCCTTGACTTGACATAGTCCTGCCAAAATATCCTCGCCTCATCCTACCGGAGGCTAATTTGACTTTGGCCTTCTTTGATTTCTAGCAAATTCCCTCAAATGCGTCTTTTATCTTCCGTTTGACAGTAAAGGTCAACTGGGAGTTGCAAGCTACTCGAACTTTGAGCCTCTTTCCAGACGCCTGCAAATTGTCGAGCGAATTGGCTTTGGTTCTTGGCCACCATGAAGTGCTTGTATCTGACCTTTGCAGGAAAAGGTGGGATTTTTGACAAGCGTTTTAAATTCAGTTGCTGCTTTGAATGAGTGAGTTTTGAGAGCAACTTTTTCTATTCTTTGCAATTATTATCTCGCACCAACCTTCTGCTGTCTCCACATCCAATCAATAATAATCCAATCAATAAGGAATCCTACTGCATGACGCCAGGACTTGGATTTATGCTGAGACTTAAATCCCAGACATCATTGATCAAAGAGTCAGCCCTAATTAATAAATACATGAAAAAGGTTTCAGAAGACATCAATAATGAAGCCAGCCGTTGCAAGTCATCCTACCTTTCTTGATGGGGGAGCCTTGCATCCATTGCACATGCGAGAGGTCCGATTTCATCTCGGAAGAATGCTCGGGGTGATGATAAGAATGACTGAGCGGGATCTCCGTGCTGCAAAAGTCACTCTTCAAAGCGGACGGGACACAAGCGTGCAAATAATGATGGCGCTGGCTCGACGGACAAACGTGCTCCAGGCACGGCGGATGATGGTGAAGAGGTTGGGCTTCGCAATGTCCGTAGCCCGGACCGTCGCCGGCATACACGCAGTGTTCTCCGCCGCCCTGAATTGCGTAGTCGCCAACCATAGAGTGATACATCTCGGAAATTTCTGCTATGCAGTGATTCATCCTAGAAAGAGCAAAACCCGGATCAAGTATGTCACCAATGAATTTGAGAAAAAACAACAACAACAACAACAACAACAACAACAATGACATTCAGAAGAACATTCAAAAGAACGTAACATTAATCATAGAGGAGGATAGGATCAGGTTGGAAATCTGCATCAAGCCTCAAAAACCAACCCAAAAAAAGAGCCTGGGATAGGATCAGGTTGGAAATCTGCATCAAGCCTCAAAAACCAAGGCCAAAAAAAATGACGTGGAAAATTCCAACCTACCAGAGCAAAGGTGTGAAGGTTTGTATCCTCAAACGTCCAGCAACGTCACAGGCCACAGCAAGTAACTGCTCATACGCTTGCCACTGCCGCCGCCGCCACCACCACAGGGCTGAATTGAGACGTAGAGCTTTATGACGACGTACAGCCCTAATCTCACACTCCACAAATCCTTGATGTGCCACAGACCATGTCACAGATTAAGACCTTTGGCAGTGCTCCCTCTGATGCTAAATAGCCACTTGGAAATATTAGAATGCAATATGAAACAAGATGGCATCGCTGTTGGGCTGATTGATAGCGCCTTTGTCGCAATTTGGTCAAATGAGTTTGGTTTTCCAGATGGTGCTACTACGCGTGCGTGCGTTAATTTGACAACCGATTGAGCACATTTTGAAAATGAATCGCTCTCTTTGTCGATGCTGTTAATGGCTGAACAAACGTGCTGTGATTTGGGGGGGGGGGGGGGGGGGGTACAAGAATTCATCCGATATATATCTTTGGCTCCAGACATTGAGCATTTGCACTCGTGCTGTAGTGATCCACTCACCTCACTTTTGCGATGTGAGGGTGAATGCTTGTTGAGTTCTATGTGTGCCTTGGCAATCAATCCAGTGTGTCGCTCACCTTTCACCCCAACTTAGTTGAAATACTCTCGAGCACTCTGTGACCCTGAGCAAGATAAGTGGTGGGTGGTAGAGGATGGGAGGGAGGGATGGCAATAAGAAAGTCCCTCAAGGGAAAATGAAACCAATTTGAAATTTATTAACAAATCATAAACAAGTCAGGGCTCGAAGCTTATTTTTTGCCCAAGTTGCCCTCGGGCAAGTTGGAGAAAATTTTACTTGCCCGAAACAAAATTTTACTTGCCCGAATTTTTTTGGAGTGGATTTTTACTTGCCCGACACATTTTTGCAATAAAAAAGACAACACTATAAGTTTTGCCTTCATATAACTTCGTATCCGCCAACCGGAAACAAGCTCTGCTGGTGCGCAGGCGCAGAAGAGCCAGGGACGAGTGAGGGCGCAGGCATTTAATTACGAAGCGCTTTGCCGTTATCAATGTATTGCAGACTTACACGAGAAACTAACCGCTCCCTAGGAAACAAAATGTCGGACCAGAAGCGGCAGAAGTTGCGAGAAATTATGCACAAAATCGTGTTTTTACAGCTTGAAAACATGGTATTATGGCAGGGCAAGTTCGGGCAAGTGAGGCAAAAAATCTACTTGCCCGTCTGCCATCGCTACTTGCCCCGGGCAATCGGGCAATCGTTAGTTTCGAGCCCTGCAAGTATATCATAGTTCTAAATCCTTCCCTTTTGTCTGAATTGCTCGTCATCATAGCGTCAGCGCAAGCCGTTTTTGGTGCGGTCTCTTGACAAGCAAATGAGACACTTCACACCCGCATGGTGTGCGCCTCTTTTTCCGTTTCTTAATTGATTAAAACATGTTAACAGCAAAAGACGTGTCCATGCATATATACATACAGACATACATAGATAACACGTAAAAAAATAAATGCCCTCAATATTTATGAACCCGTCTCAAAAACAAGCGCTGCAGTCAAGCTACGAAGTAAGCTAATGCTAGCGTTAGCTAGAAGCTAACGAATGCGTTTCACACATGATTGTGTTCCCTAAGAATAAACCCGCACCTTCGATGCAAATCATCGGATACAACCACTCCAAATACATCCACAAGCAGTGAAAACAGAGCGCACAGCTCCAAAATCCGCAGAAAGACTCGTGCTAACGCTATGCAAACGCGGGCATCATAGACACACAGTAATATGAAAGTGAAATACAGTTGATTATTTTTGTGTCATCTCAAGCTTACCGCTTTACAGTGTACGTCCGTCGTTCCCATTGGAGCTGAACTCTCAATGAAACGACGTCTTGCGGCGAATCTTTTCGGATAACACTCGTGCTTCAAGTGCCTGCTTGGCACAGACGAGCAGGACCCGAAAAATCCAATTAACCAGGCTCTCCTTCGACGTTCTGATGCTGAGGGACGGTGTCATGAGTTGTGTGCATTAATGCATCCACCACCGTAACATTTGTCCACTTCGGCATCATCCTGGAGTTGTGTCAAGTTGGAGTAATGGAGATGGCGGATTTGCCAAAATGATTGGAAACACCTGTTAGCTTGTTTGCGTGTGCCGCCCCAAAGACTGTGACGTCATAGGTAAACAGGTAACATAGGTGATAGAAAATGGATACAACTGATACAACGGCGCCAAAAATATCCCCCAAATAGATTATAAAAACCTCTCACATTAAACTATTCTAACATCCTGGAGACTCCAAGCGTACAAGAAAATGTATTTAAAAGGTAAAAAAGTGCATTTTCCGAGATAAATCTTGTGCGATTCCATTTCTTTTTTAAGGTTCGGTTGTTTCACCAAAATCTCTGACCATTTGGAGGTCTATGGAACAGCCTAAGACCGATGAGAAAGTCACATGGCAAAGCTATACCAGGAAGTCTGCCGTTTTGAATAGTTATTCAAATCCAGCATCGTCCTCACTCCAAAAGCCGCTGTCACCTGAGCCACGTGACCATAGCTTGTCAAAATTTCACACAAGAGTCTAGGGCGGAAGACATCCACAAACTTATTGTTCATCATAGTGCTCATACTATAAATTGTATAACTTCTTGTTTTGTACAATTAAAGAGGGTTTCCTCAGTTCTTTAGTAATGTGATGTATTAGTATTAGATTTTGTATTTCTCCTTTTAAATATCTCGTTTCGCAATGGGAGGCCATCATTTACCATCGAGTGGTTATGACAGTAGCCAACATCTGAATTTGGCTCATCCGGGTTTGTTTACTACTCGTTTGTGAAAATACTCCTGTTGAAAGGGTGAAACGTTTAATTGCGCATTTTTCATTTTCAAAGAAATCGGTGCCTGTAATAACTGGAAGACAAATATAACAATGAAAAAAAGACATCGGTTTTTTGTTGTTGCGCCATGAATCAAAGTACTTTGTTTTATTCAAGGACGTGACCTCTATTTATGTCAAGATGCATTCAAACAACCGACTAGCAAGCCTGCCAGGAAAATGATGAACTGCTGGGAATGTTTTAGTCGTAGGAAGCCTGTGGAGCATTAATGGAACATTAAAGGCTGATTGAATTCACATTTAACACTTTTATCTCTTTTGTTGTTTTCATTGGCAAAATCTTTTCAAATTTATTTTAGCGTCCCAAAAAAATTCTGTCCAATATGGGTGAGTGGTTGGCAAGTAGTTGTAATTAACTAGCAACAGCTGGTATGAGGCAGGCCATTTGAGGCAAATCTGAGTGCAAAGAAGGCTTGATACCAGTTTAACTTTTCAATGAGGTGATGTCCTTGACGTGCACTAATCTTGTTTGGAGTTTAAATAGCTGCCGTGTATGCTCAAGTGTTTATCAGACAGAGGAGCACCTATCAATAACTGAAACAATCTGTTGTCTGGGTGGATAGTATTAATGGGAAAACTATACACGCACACTAGCACACACGCACACACGAAACAAAAAAGGATGTTTAAAATGTTCACGGAACCTTAGAAATGTCTCCAGCTTGTGAGCTACTGAAATGGAGGGGGTACAACACCCCTTTGATTCATTTTGCTTCAAATGAGAGAAAAAAAAACCCTGGTGTTTGAATTTGGAGCTATATTAAATAAAATGGGAATACTTGTCACCGATTAGTGATCACAACTGACTCAAACACACACAACGCACCAAGTTCTGTATAACAAAAATTTATTCTGTCTTTCTCTCAGCATAAACAAAACAAATCACAAAAGATTGTATACTACTACTACTTCTCCAGAAAAATGCAGACATTAAAAAGGGAAGCTCGGGAAGGAAAATGTTTATGGGAGTGTGACTGTGCCTTGTGTGTGTGTGTGTGTGTGTGTGTGTGGGATAGAATACACGGGCGTGTTGCTGATTCCCAAATGCTAAGCTCTGTGTACGCTAACACAAATGATGTGGCAACTATATAGCACTGAGATGATTGCAAAGTGGACTTACTTTTGAAGTGGCAGTGCGGCAGGCATACGGGAGAAAGGCGAAGGCCAACCTCACAGGGATAAGAAAATCGTGGGAAAATTCTAGGTTGTTTTGACTAAAAATAAAGACCAAAAAATGGCTCCCTCCCTCCGGGTGTTCTCTGCTCGGGCGTGATGATGTGGCCTTGCATACACACGAGTTGCCTCGGTGCTTAAAGGTTTCAGGAGGTAGAGGACAAGACAAGGTTGCCTGCTTTAAGTCGACAAGCATATACGCTTGAAGTTGACCGCTCCTGCCTCCTGTGTCAGGCGTTGTCTGCCCAGGCTTTTTTCTTCTTTAAGAGGGAACATTTCCCCCGTTGTAATTTTACAATGAATTGGATTCCTCAGAGGTTTGCATGAATTCCTATCTGCTTTGGAGGATGTCGAGCCAAAGCAGGCAGTGGAAAATCTCTCCCACCCCACCGCTGCCAGAGCGGCAGGGATGTGGCTGTGAGCATTGGAAGGAGCCCCTTCGAGTTGTTACACTCGTGTGAAATTCAAAGTCTGCTTTATTGGTTGGCTTGGCCAAAGTGCGAGGATGAAGAAAAGGGTCAACAATTTACACGCCCTATTCTCATCTTAACCGACACGAGAGCAACGCATGGCCGAGGCATTGACAATGGCGGTGAACGCGACGGGACAATTGCCGACCGACTCCGTGTCCTGGAAATGACATCATCTCGAAAGATTACCAGAGATTACTTCACATAAGCGTTTTTGTTGTTAAGCGCTTTGCGATGGGCGGGGTCATGTTCAGCAGAAAAAGAATAAAGTACGTCGTTTTAGCCGTCAAATTGACTTGACACTTGGTCTCACTTCAAGGTTTACAAGATCAGTTCTCCCATTTACGGTCACGACAATTCAAACTGGTTGAAACATGTTTTATTCGCCAATAGGATTTGTTGGCGTTTAGATGTGGATTATGGTCATCTTTTGGTTACAGACAAAAGAATTTTCAGCTACTTCTTCACACGGCAGAAGTCATATATTTGACACACACACTTTAGTGAAACACTTGTTTTGAGTGACTAAATAGTGCTCCATATACAATGTCATTGTTGTCTTGAATCATCCAAAACTAGCAGAGGTGACACATATTTCATGGTTTACTCCTACTTCTTTAAAAAGTGACGTTATCCTTTCACAATTAAAAGCTTTTCTAAACTTCTAAAACCTGCCTCAGACAAATACAGAATGTTTCAATCGACATAAAAAAGAAATGCGTCAACATTTTCAAACTACACATAAAAAAATAAAACAATACCATTAACAAAATAACATTTTAAGAGGAGATGTACAAATTCCGTGGGGAGTAAAAGAATTCCATAGGAGGGGAGCGAGCCAACTTTGTCAAAAGAGAATTTAGTCAAACATGTCATGATCATTGTCGGATTCGGCAAAGTACTTGACCTCCTTCTTTGCGCGGCCGGCCCGGCACGGAGCGTTGGTGGCACCCTGACTGTTGCCGTCGTTCTCGTCGTTGGACGGAGGATCGTGACACTTCTGTTTCCAATCACAGAAAAGACATTGGCCAAATTAGGCATTCTTGTTGTTGTTGTTGCTGCTGCTGCTGCTGCTGCTGCTGCTGCTGTTGTGAAAACCACAATTGGACAAATAGCACAGCTCATCGGCAAGCATGCACAAGCCTGATAACCATCCTGATCTATCAAATCCTGTCCCGTGCGTCTAAAATCGGCTGGATAAATGCGGCGAATGGAGCGCTTGGCCTTTCGACTCGGCTCCCTCGTTACCACGACGGATCGCTACGGCGACAAATACATACATAATGAAATTAGAACACTATTACTGCGAAAGAAAACAGGCAACCTGAAAACAATACCCATTTCCCCATTGAGGAACTAGTAGAGAGCTCGAATCTCATCATCAACGATACATACCACTTTTGCCATTTTCTTCACTGGACTATAATCGTCATCCCCAGAGCCAGATGGCATTCTCTTTGTTCCTTGACCTTTACCTGCATAGAATTGAACAAATCCATTCAGCAAAAATGCTGCCATAATTGTGATCTAGGGTTTGCAATGTATTTGTGAGGACTTGAAATGAAATGGTTTACAACCTTTCTTTTATATCTCTGTCCCTAAAGTACTTTTCAACCAAAATATTTCCTTCATTACAGCATATACTGCGTAGACAGCGGTCTTGTCAGAACTGAAAGGAGTCGTCAACTGAGAAAGCCCCACCCCCCCCTTTACCTGTACCTTTAAGAGATACTTTCTTGGTCCCGGTGTCAGAGTCAGAATCCCAGAGTGATTTATCAGCTTTCTTTGTTTTTTGTGTAGGTGTCTTCCTCGCTTTTGGAACTGCGCCAGATGATGTCTTGGACCCTTGACGAAGAGAAAAGCCTGGTCAAACTTGCTCGGATTGGAATTGGCTGGCAGAAGGCCAAAACTCAAAATAAGGTACAGGAGGAAACATCAAATGACAGTAAATGCAAGCAACTCAAATTTGATGGAATGGACTTCAAGGGACTGCATTACGCAGGCCACTTGATAGTTAAGCGCAGATGCAATATTTTAGCACACACACACGTTACCTTTTTTTGCTAGTGATTGTCTGTCAAACGCAGAACTGCTTGAAATGGTGGAAAAACTGTTGTTGTCGACATCATCATCATCATCATCATCATCAGCATCATCATCATCATCATCATCAGCAGCAGCAGCAGCAGCAGCAGCAGCAGCAGCAGCAGCTTTGGACCCCTCTAAAAGCATAGAAAGCACTTCAAGAGATGGAGGAACAGTCGCTATGTTGACCCCCATGATACGGACAACAAAGTTTGCACTCACCGCTGTCGTTGCCCTCGTCTGAGAAGACAGACTTAGAAGAGAATATAGTGGCCGTCTCTTTGTTTTTAGCCACAGGCCCGGACCTAGACAAGAGGGATTATGAAAAGGTACGTAGTCAAAACTATTGTAATAAGGAAAAAGGGAAATAGGGCAGCAGTCAATAGTTCCAATGCCTAGTCTTACACGGTCTTCTGATCTTTGTCGTAATCGTCGTCATCAACGCGGCCACTGTCACAGTCCCGGCTTTCCGATGCATTGGGCATAGAAGTGGCCACAATGTCGTCGTCGTCTTCATTCTCAGCCTCATCTTCTTCCTCTGAGAAGTCAAATGTGTATTTTGGCTTGGATGCTGACAAAATAAGCAGAGTATTGATTAGTAGTGCTCTTTTCCAAGTACTATACATACATACATACATACATACATACATACATACATACATACATACATACAGACATACATGTTTGACTGCGTTTTGTATCAGACTGCTTCTTAGACATGAAGAAAGAAAACAAATGTCAATAAATAATAGTTGATGCTAATTGATGACATGTGCATTTTAGGTGGCAAGAAAGACTGCCATTGAAATGGTGAAGCGTACCTGATGTCCTCTGAGACTTTGTCTCTCTTGGGATGATGGCGGGCTGACTATTCTCCTGATCGCTGTCTGAATTGGATTCATCTTCAGACCAGGGATTTCTTTTTTTCACCTTCTTTACAGGACTTCCTTTTGGCCCTGGGGTTTTTCTCACTCTGGGAACTCCTGCAGGGGTAAACAAAGAAAAAAAAAACGTGTTTGGTTTTTGTCATACAATTCATTTATATGGAATCAAATCCATACTCTCTGACCTGGTTCTTTCTTGTCCTTCTTCATACGTGGAGTCTTTGGTTTGACAAGAGGACTTTCGCCCGTCGTGGCATCTTGGCCCAAAAGCTCATCGTCACCCTCCAACTTCACAAGTGGCTCAGAGTCAAGCTGAAAAGGAAACATGGCATTTGTTTCCGACTCCAACATTGACCTACCTATGTTACGCAATGAGACTTTGCTGCATATGCCCATCCAGCCCATCCATATGCTGAGCTCTTTTTCCTCAACATACTGCATGTTTCTTGCACATTAAAGCCAACGGCCTCACAAACATGAGCAATGTCAACGGCGCTTCCTAATGGATCGTGACGTTACCTTCCTCTTTCTGCTCAATTTCTTGTTTGCTTCAGATTTCAGCAGCTGAGACGGAGGCTCCACCCTGCGGCCAAATGACGACGGCATGGTCTCCTCCAGATTCAGCTTCTTGGCTTTAGGTTTACCAACTTTACCTTTGACGAGTTTGACGGCTTTGCCTAAAATTTGCTCTTCTCGCTCAAGTGCCTCGAGATTCTGACAAACACACAAAAGACGGTAAGAACTATTTGCCAACATCATGTTTGTTTCCTTCAACTTTGACGTCTCTGGTTGTTTGTCACCCGCCTTAGTATACTTTCAGCCCAAACATTGTCAGGTGCAATGCCAAAAGAAGCTTGAACCTGGACCGGTTTGAAGCCTTTTTACATACTTTCTAGGAAAAGAGAGCCTCTAAGCTGGAAAAGTCCCGGGATCCCCTGGAAAAGCAAGTTGCTGGGAGCTTCCCTGCTTAAAATACACACTCCCACAAGCTGACGCCAACCCCCCCTTTTGTCAGCCTCAACGGGTAAAGAATGAGGTGCAAAAACCCCAAACACTTGCGTCTAATTCTTCTAGGAAAACGGCCAAGTCCTCCTTCCATAGATGCTCTGGAGATTTCTCCTTGAGATTCTCGAGCTCTCCTGTCTGCACAAAAGCCAGGAATAATAGGTGACAAACAAACGAACCACTCAAGTCCCACTTAAGGTTAAAAGGCGGCTCCAATTTTTAAAGAGCAGACAAGAAACAGAAACGTGCTTAACCTTACCTTCTGGTCTCTTTGTTTCAAGAGTTCCTCCACCTTCTCTTTGGTCAAGCACCATAGAGACATGTTGAGGATGTAATTGAAATTTGGGCCCGACGACGTGCCCGAGTGCAATGAGCCGTCACTCTCATTTCCGTTCTGATTGTCATCTTCTTGCGCCTGTGAGAGATCACAACACAAATCCCATGTCATCCCTTTTTTTTTTTTTTTTTTTTTTTTTTTAAGCCGAGGTGGCAAGAGCCTAGTTTACAGTATATACAGCTAAAGCTCGATTTGACACGACCAATCCACTTTTGTTTGGTTTTCTTCAAATGGTCATCGTACATGGTCGGTCGGGCTCCTACAAACGCTATTAGAGATATGGAGGAATGCGCTAAAGCGCATTTTCCCTTTTCCGGTCGCTCTCTTTGGAATGAAGCGAGAGTGTGTGGGTGTGTGTGTCTGCAATTAAACCATGTAGTAGGATGTTGGGTAGCCCATCTCCAATATATCCATTTGATTTTCAGAGGTCGAATATATATATAGTACATTTGCCCAGGTAACCAAGCTCCCAACATAAGCCAAGTGTACCTTTTCTTGAGCCTTGCTCCAGGCAGCTACAGGATCAGACTCGTAGCCTTTCTGTACCAGCATGCGGATCAGCTCGCGCTTGGATTTGTTTTCTATTGGGACACAATATGGCCAAGATGAAGCGGATTGAACATTTACATCTTTTCATCCCTCTCACCAATTGAAATTTTCCCTTCGATCTTCTCCAGAACAAAACGAGCTTGATTGGACAGTTTAGCCGCTTCGGCTCCCAGGCTACCCATCAACCAGTCCTTTCGAAGTTTGTAGTAGTGGAGGCGCAGCTCAAAGAACTCCTTGAGAATGTCTTGGACAGAATCGTATCGCTTCAGACAACCCATGTGGTCAAAGAGAACCTGCCGAAGGGGGGGGGGGGGGGGGGATGCGGAATGGGAAAAAACCAAAAAAAAACACTCAGCGTCCACCGTTCCAAACGGATCCAACGCTTCGCTTCTTACTACCATCGAGTTGCAGGTGAGGCTGGACTGAAGCTTGAAAACTTTGTGGAGGCCGGCCGCCTCAGCCTGGGCTAGTTTTTCCTCAGCCATACGAACCACAAACTTCACGGTGGAATCTGTATGGTACTCTTTGTAATCGCTGATGAGCGACGGCGTTTTTTCCGTGCCCTGCAACATGGGCTCCAGCACAGATTCCTTGTAAGCCTGTTGTATGACAAAACGTTGAGTCGCTTGGTTCTTCATTTTCAAAGGGCAGCTTTTTATGCGCAGCTCAAGCCTACCTGCGTCCACGTTCGCACAGGAAGTTCTGTGATCTCGATGGTGTTCTTGTCGAGGACCGACACCTCTCCGCTAACCAGGTACTGGTTGGGACCCAGTTCGTCGATCAGCCCTTTGAAGTTTTTATATCTGGGAAGCTTTTAGGAAACGCATTTTAAGTGAAAAAAAAATCAACATATTAATGAAAACACAAACAACTGGCTCTTGAGCTGTCGCCGCGTATTTGAACGCCGTGAAATAACCAAGCGGCAACAGGCGAAGCGCAAAGTGTGGAAGGAGGGAGGGAGGGAGGTAGGGAGGGACGGCCACAATTGAAATCACAAGTCCAAACATTTTAAAGTTAAGTTAAAGTCCCAATGATAGTCACTCACACACACACACATCTGGGTGTGGTGAAATTTGTCCTCTGCATTTAACCCATCCCCGTGTGATTTGGATCCATCCCCTGGGGGAGAGGGCAGCAGTGAGCAGCAGCGGTGCCACCGCGCTGGGGAATCGACACTTGATTTTCTCTTGCCACTTTACCATTGCGAGCGGGTCTTGGTGGTTCAGCATCCGACCGATGTTGTTGACAATCTCTCGGGGGTCGTAGTTGGGAATCTTACATGCCCAACCTGTTCCGATGCCCTCTGCGCCGTTGACCAGCACCATGGGAATGATGGGAATGTACCACTCTGGCTCCACCTTCTGGTTGTCATCATAAAGGAACTTCAGCAGGTTGGAGTCCACTGCTGGAAACAACAGCTTGGCAAGAGGACTGTAGGAAAGGATTTGTTCAATGTTTAGTCGTCATACGCCAACAAAAGACGAGGAGTCGGCTTCAAATGGAGCAGCAGCGCGACAAACATTTGGTCCAAAAACAGTCATCCTTAGATCCTTTTAAATATGGTGCGTCCATGAGGGATTGAATAAATGTCTGTTACCAAGCAACTAAAAGTAGGAGTAAAGCCTAGAGCGGTTGCAAGAAGAAGCTTTAGTCCGATTTTCTGCTTAGTTCGCCCTTCCTCGCAAAATAGACTAATGTTAGGTTTCGCACTGCACATCTGATGCTTGAAACTTCCAAAACAGACAAGGAATAAGACCAAAAGAAACAAGATTGAAGAGACACCACACCACATGAGCAAACGTGCATGGAAACGCCTTCAACTTTGCACACACATTGTGCTTGCGTGTAGTAAAAATGCCACAAGCCGAGCCTTAATTGGAGCGCAATACCAGTCTAACGTTGCCAATGAGCATCGATATCATCAACGGAACAAACGGCTTTACCTGAGCATGGTGAAGATATAACGAGGGCTGGCGGCGTCTTTGCCTCCATTGATGCGAGTGCCAAATTGACCGAGTGGCTGCAGGATGTTCACGTTGTTACTGCCCACAAAGTTTTGAGCCAAATTGACAATGGTCATCATGAGTGCTTGCTGAAAAGAAAAATGGCAAACTAAGTGACAATGTGACCCAAATCACATCTAGTTCTTATTTGCTCCAATGGCCAATTTCTGCCTGCTTGGCAAAAATACAGACAAGGTTTGACACAGTCTTTAATTTTGCTTGCCCATTGCTAGCATCATTTACAGTTGACAGTTTATGGCACCTCTCCATGATGATACGCTGACATCTCTGCAACTGAACCAGCCAGCTGTGCAACTTTCACCTCCCTCTTGTCATTCCTTTTTAAGCAAGTGAAAAGCACTTTTCTTTGGCCAGGCTTTAAGCCTAAATGACAAAAACGGGAGATAGTCAGCTTCCTTACAACAGACAAAACAGGAGTCAACACATCAAGATGAGAAAACCGTTAGAACGCAGAGCTGCGGCGGCCTACAGATATTCACTTCCTGAACAATTGTGGGTGGTTTTTTTTTGTTGATGTTTTTGTTTTGAATCCCATCAGATTGTATATTTGTGAGGTGCTTTCACAATATCTGCACGGCCTGCAAAGATAAGGACGGCTGCAAGCATAAACCTTCATGTCTGTGACTGAAATTCTTGCAGTGGAACTTTGTAACGTTGACAACTGTACTGCGCGCGCTAGAACCGCCGTCAATCAACTTTTGTCGGCACCAATACCAGAATAGGAAACGGGTTGTACAAACCATCGACCGAGGAAGGAATGGATCTCTCATTATCAGAGTTGGAGAACAGAATCAGCTCCTTGTTGATAAAGTCATTGTAGGACAGATGTCTGGCTTGCGTTCCATACAGGTATTGCTGAAATGTCACGTGAATGATCAAAGGCATGGACTAAAGTCGTAGTATCGCTTTGTGTGTGCGTGCGTGCGTGCGCGCTTGTGCTTTGGAAAGAACTGCTCCAAACGGCTTCCCATTTGGAAAACAAACATTCAAATTGCAGATACAGCCACATCAAAATGCCCCAAAACGGTCGAAACTTTCTCGCCTCCAAAATGTGCGTCAATGGGATGGATTCAATTCATTGGTTACAAATCCATTTTGTCAAACTTTCAATTTGATGGAATTGACTAACCTCAGGGAGACCGTGAATTCTTCTTTGCCGTCTGTCCTCCATGAAGTTGGTGAGCCACTCCTTCCTGTCATCCGTTTTCTTCTTACTGAAGGCCTGAAGAGAAAAACAAGCAGGATATTTCATTTGTCTGGAGGATACTTTCGATTGGAGTGTCGAAGCACCACTCAAGTTAGCTTGAACTCACTCACCAAGGTGATGGCAGCGTCATCCTCGGCACCATTGTATCGGAAAGTGATGCGATGCCTCTCCATTTCAGAAAAATATTCTTTGGCCTCTTTGCTTGTACTTGTACCCAAACCTACAACGTAGTACATTGACTCAATAAGAAGAACCACTTTGCCCGTCCGTTTCAACGCAGGAAATGTTGTGGAAAGAGCAAACCTTTGTAGTACTTGACATGCCAGCTTTTATAGTTGTCTGTCTGTTTCTTCCACTCGTTAAACTCGGGAATGCTGTAAAAGGCCAGCTCCTGCTTATTCTTGGAAACCTGCGCAAAATACAATCAGCGATAGTAAGCGTCGAACCTGGGCTTTGCTTTTGCCGTTTCGCTCGCTGCCAGTCATAGCAGTTGAGCATCCAGACAATGCGCAATCCTGCCTTACTTTGACAATGGGTGTGATAAATTCCTCCAGGAAGGTGTGTTTCAACAGGGACGGCCAATTGTGATGAAAGAAGTTGATGAGCAGACCTTTGATATGGGACCCATCTTGATCCTAAGAGAGACATGAAAGTGGGGAACTTGAACTGGAGTATACACACACACACACTGCAAGCAAGCGAAGAGAGTGCAGTGCCACCTGGTCAGTCATGATCATGATCTTGCCATAACGCAGACTCCTCAGGGACTCTGGGTCTTCGTAGCTCTTCTTGTATTGGAGTCCAACAATTTTGATGATGTTATTGATTTCAGCATTTTCCATGATCTGTGGTGAATATCAAATGAATCAATTCATGGTAGGCCCTAAAGATCAGCCATCAGCAGGGACTCTGCAGCAGTTGCTGCTCCGGCCCGAACAATGGGGCTTGACAGACAGACAGACAGACAGACAGACAGACAGAGACAGACAGACAGAGACAGACAGAGACAGACAGACAGACAGACAGACAGACAGACAGACAGACAGACAGACATCCCCCCGCCACTACTAATGGGTGAACTTGAGAATGCCAAACTATGTACAGTCAAATATGTTGTCGCATACATACCTGTTTGTGGGTCGCTTCGCGTACATTGAGGATCTTCCCTCTCAGCGGAAATACCCCGTAGCGATCGCGTCCGATGACTCCGAGTCCGGAAACGGCGAGAGATTTTGCCGAATCCCCCTCAGTGAGGATGAGAGTACATTCTGAGGAGTGTTTACCACCTTGAAGACGGACGGTGAGGAAAAAGACAAGCATTGGCACACACATGTCCGACACACCATTAGGAATCCGGACAAGCATTGCTAAAGCAATTTGGCAGGCAGGCGGGCAGGCACTGACCGGCATCGTTGGCGTCGTCCAGCTTGGGGATGCCTTTGATTTTGCTGTGCTTGACAGATGAGCACTTCTTATTCAGCTGGGTCTGAGCTTTGAACTTGACCCAGTTGAGGATACTCTCAACAATGCCACAGTTGGTTGCCTGCGGATGACAGAGAACAGATCAAGTCAACCACGGCAGATGCTGAAAGCAATTTCAAACGCCACTTACAGCCTTGATAAACTTTTCAGACAGAAGGCATTTGGATCCAAAGCTTTTTGTCTGGAGGGTCATGTTTTCTTTTGTCTGGGAGTCAAAGCTTGGATTCTCGATGAGCGCGTTGACAAAAACCCAAACGTGGTTCTTGACCTGCAGAAAGCTTCCATGTCAATGAGGGTTCGTCACGCCATTTTGAAAGGATTCTTTTCTAAATCACCTGGAAAGGTTTGACAGACACTCCTGCCTTGTTTTTTTTCTTCACCACTTCAATCAGCTTGGACACGATTTGATCCACCACGTAGTCAACGTGCCGACCGCCCTGGACAAAAACACCGGTGCCAAAAGCGTTGAGCATTCCTCCAAGAAGTGTGTAAGTGTGTGTGTGTGTGTGTGCAAGAATGGCCCAAAATCAATGCACGCGACTACTTTCTCCACACCTTGGTGGTGGCAATGCTGTTGACAAAGCTGATTTGTTGGAATCCTTTCTCACTCATCGCAAGGCACACTTCCCATCGCTCGTTGACGCTTTCGTGCACCACCTTCAGGGCTACACCCGTTTCATCCAGTTTGTCTTTTACGTATAGATCCACGTAGCTGCGGAAGCCATTAACCTTGACAGAGGGGGGGGGGGGGGGGGGAAGGCACATCCAATTTGCTCATTTTGCTGCTTGGCAAAAAGAAATCATTCTGTCAGATGACAAAAAGAGCATTTCTTGTTAAATGTGGTGATTATAGATATAGTGGCTACAGTCAACACCTAGATCGCATATAGAGTCTTTTTCTTACATCCCAAGTGTAATAGTGGTATTGCTGTGGTGGATAGAATAGGGACACTGAACAAAGTAACATTGGAGGTTTTGGATGAAACTTGGACAAATTCTCCACGGTTTCCTTTTCAAACTTGTACAAGCAAGCCACCTCTCAGCAGCTTGTATATATTGGCAAGCAAATGTGCAGGTAAATTTGACTTACAGGTAATTTTTTCCCATTCAGCGTGACTTTAACACCTTTGCAGGAGCCGGCAACATCATAAGCTCTGCGTGTAAGAAGAGCTACGGTATCCCTGTCCAGTTTGTCCATTTTGAACTTGGATAGGTCCGGCTGAAAAGCCACACAAGTGAAATCGTCTCCATCGAAGAACTTGATCTTGGGTTCTGAAGTCTTGCTCATGTTGTTCTGCCAAGTCTGCCACATGGGAACAATGCAGAAAGCAATGCTTTTTTGGGGGGGTTCTGCTTAATGTGCAGAAGCTACTGTATCATAGTTTGTGCATGTACACGACATTTTCCCCACCTGTTTGAAACTGTGTCTGTACTCCTTGCAAGCAGTTTCCACAGTGAATTTAGTACTGAAAATATTGCAAAGTTTGGCACCATAGCCGTTCCTCCCACCTGAGAGCAAACACACACAATGATATGCAACGAGAGGAAGAGGCTGAACATTGGAATGAAAACTACTATTGAATGATGTGGAAATGACTTTGGCTGTGAACGTTACAGTATTATTGTACATAGATTAGGATTATTATGTGGCCTGAACGACCTTTGACTCATTTGCAGATTTGTTTTTGGCCTTGTGCCTCTACTCACCCGTAACCTTTTTTTCATCATCATCATAGTTGCTGGAGGTGAGCAGGTGACCAAAAATGAGAGCCGGGACATACATTTTCTCGTCTTTGTGCTCCACCACTGGTATTCCTTTACCATTGTTCCATACAGAGATAGTGTTGGATTCACTGGTGGAAGTGGATTAGAAGATTCATGAGTGCAAGACAGCACGGAATAAAAATGTTCATGACTTTCAAACTGTGTGGATTAAAAAAAAAAAAAAAACCACTTCATAGGCTTTTTCGTACTTACGGGTCAATGTTGATCTTGATGGAACTCATGTTTTTATCCCTTTGTTTGTTATCTGCTGCATTGACTGGATAGGAAGAAACCGGCATGCTATTTTATCTGGCTGTGTCCTCAAAAAGACAAGTCTGTGACAAATAACGTCTCTAAAAGATCAATTCTTTGAAAACAATTTGCAGTTTAAAGGGCCGGCGGTAAAACGAGCCCAACAGTGGCACTCACACCACCGTTCAAACGTTTGGGGTCACTTCCAAATGTCCTTATTTCTAAAACAAAATGATCACGTATTGAATCGGAACTAAATTGTTGACTTACCAAGAATCTCGTCAAAAATTTTATATAGTCCAGGTACATAGGTTATTTCCCTCTGGTTTAGTCCAACCTCTTCATCAAACACCCACAGTAGCTGCGAGAGAGAGAGAGAGAAAGAGAGAGAGAAAAAGAGAGAGAAAGAGAAAGAGAAAGAGAGAGAAAGAGAAAGTCTGCTTGGTGTTTTTTGTGGAGCAAATAACTTGTAAAAAATGATGGCCAGTCCATGTACAGCCAATATACACAAGGCTGTTTTGTTCACGCATCATTAATGGGACTTACCTGTGTGATGGGCTCCACGGAGCCAATGTACGTGTCGGGTCGAAGAAGAATGTGTTCAAGCTGGGTCTTCTTTTGGTATACTCTCTCGACGGACAGCTTGGACCCAATCCTATCGTTCTTGAGCCCCTCCATCTTGCCGTTTGCTGCCTCCTGAAAAGATTGAGAAAACGGTTAGCAAGGAAGGAAGGAAGGAAGGAAGGAAGGAAGGAAGGAAGGAAGGAAGGAAGGAAGGAAGGGCTAGGAAACTATGAGGTGCATTACAATTCATACCAAGATATACAAAATGTGGCTCGAAAAAGACAAGTGCAAGTGCTCGGAACTTTAACAGCGTCACGGTCAAAGCGCTCATCCACTGTTTGCATTTTAGAGCAAATCATGTCACTTTTAAAATGCGATGCATCGAAACCAGGGGTCGGTAGTTTGTGGCCTTAATATGAATTTCATGTTGGTTTAGATATGAATAGTTGTGCGCGGTGCTAAATCATAAAATATTGTATTAATATGACTTTTTTTTAAAGAGACATATTTAAGTGCATGTTTAATTGAATCTTAAGGTAGGACAAAGCCTTAAAGTTCTGACATAGGAGATGAAATTAATTTCATTTTATGCTCAGTTGTGTTTGACATTTGGAGACTAATTCATGACTCAAGAGGGGGGGGGGCGACTCACGGTAGCTAACAAAAGGTTGGAAAACACTGCAGTCATGTATAATCACGTCACACAATTTTACCTATAAATTAAGTAGGAAAAGCACGTATGTTGATGTGATTTCAAAGAAAAATCCATTCCCTGTTGTCTTTTATTAGATGCTAGTGATATGTTGTGGATAGATCTATTTTCAGTTGTTACAACCGGCCTACTGTTGTCTAACCCATAAACCGAGATTCGACACTGATGCGTTTGCAAGCTGATTTACTGGAACAACATAGACATTGTATACGATGTATTTGAAAGCAATGCTTTTCGGGCGGGCGGTCGCCTTATTTACCTTCCAGGTAGCCGTCCCATCGCTCCCTGGTGCGCCGTAGGACATCTTCCTTTGTGATCCTCAAATTGAATGCTGCTGCTGCTGCTGCTGCTGCCAATCTTCAATGTACAGTGAGTGAGTGGTATTACAAAACACGTAGGTCTCAATACTTGCAAGATCTCGAAACGTAATTAAATCCCATGTTGTCGTTTCATTCCGTTTGGAGGGATACAAACATCCTAAATATGCAGAATCGTGTGTCTGCTATTGTTAGGAAACTCACAGCCATTCGAGGCCTACGTTTCCTACAAAGATGCTAACAGTAAAAATAATAAAGACAACAGCAAAACATGAAATAGGATTACCGTTAGGATAGCAAAACAAGGGTCGAAAGAATAAAACGGTAACGACGACTGACTCAGATGGCCACACAATATTTTTCAAGATAAATACGATTATTTGCTAAATGCAGCATTGACCGCCCGCCCGCCCGCTTCCGCCATTTGGGAGCCAGACGACCAATCAGAATGAAGGAAGAGCAACCAATCAGCTGCGTTCTTCAAAGAAACGATGCAATTATGCTCATTCGCGCATGCAGTACATGCCTGTACAGGACCAAAGCTAAACGAAACACGGCACACATAGGCGGAGAAGTTCTCCAAGAACATTTATTAACACCATTTCTTACATTGTGTTAAGAGGCGTAAGTGAACCCGTGGTTAGCGCTCACTAACGGTATAGCTATGGCTTGAAATGCAAGTGCTAGTCATTTGTTGCCATTAACCTTGTCAGTACTGTTGATGATCAAATTCGGCTCTGCGTTAGAGGACTCAGGAAATATCTTTCAAAAAATGAAACAAATATAATACTCAGCTATAATGACATACTTTTTCATATTCATGCGTTTTGAAGGCAAATGATCATTTCAAACGGAGACTCTTCTGTCTCCTTCAGACTTTGTCTGAACAGCTGAGCGTGCTGCCATGAGACATTCCCTTCCCCACCGCTGAGCTGTGCAGTGACAGTAAACTCAGAGGCTCCGTTTAAACACTGGAAGGACTGCATGCTCCCATCTGAAAGTTTCAATGGAAGGGAAAACCAAGTCACATTGCGGTGTAACATTTCATCAAGTTCTATCTTATGCATACCTCCAGCAAACTCAGTCGCCGTCGTGCCCGATTGCAAGAGCCAGCTGACATTGCCAAAATGGAATGTTTGGCTGCAGGCCCTGATTGAGACAGACTTTACTGTTAATTTGGATGGAGCAAAGTCAAATTTCCAGCGTATCCGTCCTACAGAGGAGCCTTCCATTCGAGCAATATATACCTGCGGATATCAAGCATTTCTTAGTAGATAGAAGTTAATTAACAGTCATGTGTGCGTATTTTACCGTGATTTGTGGGAAAAGTCATTATTTAATGGTGGCACAACCATGTGAGTCATTGTGCTTAACAATAATAATAGCATTGTATGAGTGCTTGATGCGGGTTTTTTTTTTTTCTTTCAATTTACAAAGTGAAGCAGTCAACATACCATGTGCCAGTCATCTTCCAGCTTCCTAAAGACAGACTCCTTCCGCCACACACATTGATCCCAGCAGTGGATGATCTCAAAGTCATTAGAGATGCGACAGTATTGGTCTTTAGCGGCATTGTACGACACGTGGATTAACTTGTCTCTCCTTTCTTTCTCGGTGGGCGTAAACACATAAGCGGCACCCTGAATGCACAGACACAATTGTTGACAAAAGAGTGAGGCCTTTTTGTTTCATTTCAGTACCTGCTTGATATTCCCTGATTCTGCATGTCCTGTTTCTCCTCTCGCCATCCTCCAGCCAAGAGAGCCGGAGACGCGTCCTCCCAGTTCACCTTGTCTCGCTATTTTGGGGGAAATAAATTCCACAAGCTCGACAAGTAAGCGTCGTGTCAATTCTAATTTCCTGTCCGTACCGAGGGATCGCTGTCTCTGTAGTAAGAAAGCCACATTCAAATGGTTTGACATTACCATCGATACGGCACCGAGAAATGGTGAGGTGAGGGGGTAAAAAAAAAAGAACCTCACCAAGGCGTTGAGCCCAATTATGGTGTGCAGCAGCCAAGTCTCCTCAACATTGGTCCTTCTTGACAAAACCTCTGGATGCTTGCAGGAATACCGCCACGTCACATCAACCACCTGCAACTCACAACAATTGGTGCTAGGAGTACTTATTCGCTCCATCGACTCATTTCCTTTTTTCCGCAAGGCCAAATGACTTTGGACTTGTATACCTCGGACTCGTCAGTTGCAGTCAGTCGCAGTCGGCGGGCACGTTCCGACAAACAACTCATTCACAATGCCATTCGTACTGATAGAATAGCAAGAGTGCAACATACCTGGTCTCGTGAGAAAGCCAGAATATAGGCCAGTTTCTTCCCCCAGCCGACCTCATAGAGTAAAGGTTGATCACAGACGTTCTCGCACGAATCACAGTGCAGCCAACGGCTCTGCGACACCGAGTAAACCTCTGTCCATACGTGATCTGAGAGAAGAGAGCCTTCATACGTAATTTGACTGGCAGAAAAATGTTCTGTTGCAATCAATGCTGTGCAGTTTGATGCGTGGTTTTTGCTTGACGATGAAGTACTTTTCATCCGAAAACTAGTGCAGACTTTTGTGGGGAGACAGCTCTTAACTGCTGGCTGGCCGGCTGGCTGGCTGGCAGGCAGCCAGGCAGCCACGCAGGCAGCCACGCAGGCAGCCACGCAGGCCAATCCCGTACTGGTACTACTCTTTTACTAGGAAGTTTTAACACCTCCAGATTGTGGCTGCCATTTTAATAAGCAGGGACACTGCTGGTGATGTGTTCCTTTCCATGCCATTTCCAAATTTCGACCGGCTCGTACCTTTTGAGACCGCTGATGTAGGGGAAAACGTGATGTATAATACTTGAAATGATTGTGGTTCAGCTCAAGTTTGGGGAAACACTGCTCTAGGCAATGGACCTATTCAGAAAGCCAAGTGTACAATCGGGCTGGTGTCCAATCAACATACCTGTGCTGTCCCAGATGTACCTGGCTTCAAGGGAGAGAGCTCTGCAACACAGGGTAAAACAGTTGGCCCACTCCCCACAGCGCCCTCTCCTGGTTTGGAGAAGCTTCTCCGGGTTGTTATAGCTTGTGTTGATGGAGAGAGAATTCAAGGCAAATAAGCACAATCTCGATGTATGAATGGATGTACGTAATGTAGTCGAAAGGAGCGGAACAGACCGAGGGAATCTGGTGCTTAACTGGCACCTCTGACAGTAGTGGTTCTCCACTCTCTGGGCTCCCCAGCGTAGATCGTCGCCGGTAGGACCGAGCGACCCCCTATTCTGGGTGGGGCCTCCGCAACTGCTGCAGGGCAAACAGTCGACCCAGGAGAAGAAATGGGATTTGAACCAGCGAAGCAACTCCAGCACCACGAAGTCGTCTTTTCCTAGTTTACATTCTGCAAAAATGCCATGCAGGTCCAGCGCTTCCCAGTATTTCACAAAGCTTTATGCCATACTCTCTTTATTTGTACCTGTTTCAGCCTCTTGAGCTAACTTCAGCTTCTGATCAGCAGCCAAGGATAGCTGCGTGTAAGGAATGTAGCTCCTGGCTTTCTGCTGAATCTCGGGTTTTTCGTAGAGCAGCACATGTTGGAAGTTAGACTGAAGAGTCACAAAGAAGTTCTTTCCGCTCACCTGCCAAGCCAATATACAACATACGATAATAGTGAAGCGCTAAAAATTAACCACATCAAATGAGGCATTGAAATTGTGAAATGTATGCAATGTCTCCAAACTACAAAAGAACTAGAAACTTGTTTTAATCCGTAATCAAGCAGCCCTACTGCAAGTATGTCTTTTTTCTTTGCTTGACGGGTGTCCACATATTACCGTTAGTACTGGTCGTACAGGAAGTGCTGAGGCTTCTTGGCTCGCTGCCGGATGTTGCCCTCCAATCAGTCTCTGGTCTCTTTGAGCAGCTAGAGACTCCCTGATTACCTTCAGTTGGTCCAATGAGGAAGAGTTTGGGAATACCAAGTGTGTGTCAGACTAAAATTTAAAAACAAGTCCCATCCTTAGTCATTGCCAACAGTTAGTTCCTCATTAAGAAGCAGTAAAACACTTCACCTCCTCAAAGCCCATCTCGAAGAGGCATTCCACAGCACCGTTGATCGGCAGGAGCTTGGTCGAAAAAGTCGGATTGCCTATACGGATTGATCGGTATTTTTCCACATTGGGGTTCCTGGTGAGAAAGATGATATTTAGTCACACAAAAGTTAGGATTGTAAATCTTCAACAAGGCTACACATACGAGAGAATTCATTATTTCAGCCCATGGGTTGTGGAATAGCTTGAGGTGAACAAATCTATTCCATTTGACACAATAGCAAAAGGAAAGTCCTTATCAGTACCGCGTACTCGCCAAGCACCCCCGTCAACCGTCCAATCGGAGATTTTGACAGGGCAACTCTAAATCGGCCACGGCAAGCAAGCTACGTTCTTTTGTGACACGTCATTATCGTGCAGTCTGACGTCGGCATATGTCCTACCACACAGGCACAGGCTACATAGTCGAGAACTCGAAATCGGCCACGAGACGCCACATTCATCTGCGACACGTCTGTCAGCTCATGATCGAGCTACAGTCGTGGAGGACATCAAATAACGTCACCAATCTGAACAGGACGCTTTTCCAACGACTGGACGCCAAAACGTACTCACCTTTCTCTGCACACTGGCCACTTTCCCATTTGAAAACATAACATCATACATGGTTGTTGTTGTTTTTTTTAGCTGCCAGGGTTAGGATTCATTTAGACGGAGGTTAGTTACCCCAATACTAAACTAGCCTAATGTGACATGGTTGGAATTGAGTTACATTCACGAGCATACCTTAAAATATTGTCGGCGTATGAAAGCAACAACTTGCATACATCAAAGAAGACTTCATTTGAATTCTCACATAATAACGTAACCGCTGGTGTCAAAGCCATTTGGAGGTCTTGTTGAATTTGTTTCTGTGAACCACCGACTGCAGGTCAGGATCCCTGCTCTGCCTGGCTTGTTTTCCGCAATCCAGTTTGCATTCCATTTGACGCCTGAAAATTGTAGGGTCCCAAATATTAGTATTTACGGCTGTTGTTTTGTTGAAACGCATGAAAATCCAATTATGATGCTTCCTTATAATACTTTGTGCGCTTTATTTTCTTCGAAAATATTTTGTGTGTATTTCATGCGTGAACTTAGGTGTTGGCTGAATCCAGAACGTCTCGGCTGTCGCCTCGGAGGGGGCCTGATTTTGTTGATGACGTCGAGTCAGATGATTGGCTGGAAGATAGTATGGTGACGTTTAAGATTGTGGTTGGTCCGTTTTGCGGAAATTTGGATTGTAGTTTCATTCTTGTATTTATTGTAACCTCTTTGTGTTTCGCGAGGTAGCTTGAGTTATGCCGTTATCTTGCCGACTTTCTCTTGCTTTCACTGGCTTTCCCTTCTCTCTGACACTCTTTGTACATACGTCGGAGTTGATTTGAGTTAAGACTGCAAAGTCACACATGATCACACAGGCTCGGCAGAGGGGATAAGAGTAGAATGGCTGGAGGGTTAGATCTGCAGTCTTGCAGAGAAGGCTCCACAGCTGTGCATCCATCTTTCTGGCATACATTCAATAGGTAAACGGAGAAGGCAGCCTCCGGGTACTTACTATAGCATAGCGCGCATTAAAGATAAAGAACCGTGACAAAATCGCATTAAAGATAAAGAACCGTGACAAAATATACCAGTGAGCGCCGCTTGACAGTGTCTCTGGTCATGAGTTCCTGTGCAATTTGTGTGCCCACTCACCATTTGCAACCTCCACAGCCATGTCAAATGTCATCATGTGGGAGGATTGTAAGAATGGCTCGTGAATGTTATATGATCTATTATTCTAGAGACATAGATGGGGGCAAATTATTTTCATTATGAGATATTTGTCCGGACAGTGTATCAACACCACAACAATCACAATACCCAAATGAAATGCCAGTGTCTTACTGACGTCAAATCATACAAAGGACATCCAACTCAATGATTTATTCTTAGATGTTAATTAAAGTCAAATCTCAAGCTGCAGCAATGGAGTCATTGTCCACCTCTTTGCTCCGTGGCTGCAATTAAAGACAAAAGAGTGCTCATATTAAAAATATGATGTAGATCGTCATCTTCAAAGAACAATTAAATCTGTGCCCTCTCTTATTCAGTATTGTGCATTAGCCATACCAGCATAAACCATGTTCACTTTGTTACAATATTACAATGGCAACGGACAGATGGCGGGGAAATTATTTGGTCACAAGTTTCCTTTTTCTATGTCTTCAAATTAAATCAAATAATAATAAGTGGTGATTTGAGTATTTTGATGCCAAAGTAAATCGGATTTCCTCATGCTACCGCTGTCCATGTATAGAAAAAAGCACACGTCTAAATATGACAGGCTATGATGTTATGGCTATTCCCGAAATCAACATTTGTATTTGCTACTACCTTCACAAAGATGCGATGGGGGAGGAAACGTCTGAGGTTGCATGCATTGGTGGTACAGCGGGCCACACTGATTCGGAGTTGTGGTAACATTTGGTAACCCGCAAGCAGTGGATAATAGTTATATAGCATTTGCTGTTTTGACCCAGGAAGTATACGGAGATGCACCTGCACACAACAGAGAAGAAAAAATGAGAGAAGATCAAGAGTGAAAGAGACAGATTTGGGGACAGACAGCTCAATTCCAGCACCGGAACACCGATTTACATTTCGTGTGAGCCGTAAGACCCTGGAAGCGGCCATTTCAGTCATTATTTTTGGCCCTTTCTTGAGGTTTTCTTTTTGTATTTATCACCGTGCCAATTTTAGCCAGGTCGACCCAAGTAAATGAAAGATGCAGTTTGTAAACAATCCGTCCGTCCGTCCGTCCGTCCATCCATCGAGCCATCCAGGCCCAAACCATGCCTTCATTCATTTTCACTTGCCAGGGAGGCCAATTTGCCCAGCTTTCGCGTGAGAGCCAAGGCAAGACCCCCCCCCCCCCCACATCATACCTGTTTCAATCCAGAAAACATGAAGGATTCTGATGGTTCAATAGCTATCTGCACGTCTTGTACCACAGCTGTTCTGTTCTCGATATGGAAGCAAACTGGGAGGGACTCTCGAACTCTTCCAAAGGGAGGGATATCTACGGCGATATGAAGACAGGCTGAAAAGAGTGACTCATTCATTGAGCCATCGAGTTGATTGTGAATCATTGACCTCCTTAAACCCACAGTCCCTTAAAATCGGCCCAACTCTATGTATACATGATTTGCTATGACAGAATAATGAATGGCTGTCGGCCAGTTTGGCTCAGTCTTCCAAGTATACAAACCAGCATGGATGTAAAATGGGAGCGGCTCCAGAAAGGCATGTGGCAGAGTGACCGTGGTGCTGATGAGAGGGCTCGCTGGGCTGGAGGAATGCCTGAAGAGAATTGCAATCAAGAATTAAGAGCGTCAGTCCAAGTGTGCCTTTGAATGTTTTCATTTGATCACACTACAGCAAAAGCATTTCTCAGTTGCTCTATGGATTCAACAGGGTGGTGTGGTGTGGTGTGGTGTGGTGTGGTGTGGTGGTGCATCGACGTACCTTCTCCATGATATGACGTACTGTCCAGTAGCCACGGTGTTGTTATTGTCGGCCGGCGGTGGACTCCGAAGACAGAAACATTCGCTTGCGCACTCATCTTTCCGCAGAATCACTGAACGCGATAGCACAAAGTAAAAGCATGCCATTTCATTGGAAGCAACTGATACACCAAAACGCTAGTAGGTCATAGAAAAGAATGACCAGACCATCCTGTAACTGGAACTTATGGTGTCGTGCGCTTGTTACTCCAATAGTCTGCAGGGATGCGGAAGCCAAGAGCAGAGGCCAGGGGGACGACGAGCGGATCTCTGTTAACATCAGAAAGGGAAGGTCCGTTGTGACCTGCTCCAGGGGCTCAAACTGCAGAGAACAAAATGGTTTACACAAGACTTGGTGATTAGAACTGAATTCATTTTCCAGAAACCACTGTATCTAAATAAAGCGACATACCTTGGTGGAGAGAAAGTTGGCCGATACTTCAAATGGGACAAACGTCTCGATGGTGATGCTTACATCCTGCAACGTGTAAAGCATGTAAGATGAAGGGACAACAGTGGCGCAGTTATTAGCTCTAGAAAAAAATATATATGAACGGCTCTGTTACCTTCTGACATTTGCACTCTATCTGTTGTCCATCCACAATGACATCAATACTGTAAGCTACGTGGAACAGCAACAGCCTGGGTCCAGTTGTCAAAGATGACACATATACACATCTGTCCAGCTAGAAACAAAAGTCAGAGAGAAACTTCCAATCTGTATGACTGTCAAACTACGTCTATTCGTTGCATCACGAGACATTGTCGTGTATCTGGGAAAGCGGTGCAGGGGTGAGAGTTAACTTCCAAAAGTCAAGTGTGAACCTTTTTGCCTGCTTTCAGATCCCCCAGAAGTATGTCAGGGAGCAGAGAAGGTGTGTTATCATCACAAGCCTTGGAGTTATCAAGCGTCACACGTGTAGTCTGAGTCAAATTGGCATCTTGGCCTAACCACAACACATTGTCAAAGTTCACGTTACTCAGTTGAGTAGGATGAGCTGACAATGCAATGTTGTTATTTGTTTACCGGGTTTGAGTCCTGCAGTTAGTTTCACATCCTTGGCAACGCCCTCCTCCAGTGACTGCACAGTGCAGGAAATGCAGTACATTTCATTGGTGAGAGCAGGAGGCTGATGACTCAGGTCCACATGGATCTTTGGAACCCGAGACAGTATCCTGGAGAGCACGTGACATACAGTCTTGGAAATATCACAATTGATGAATTTGATGTGGACTTGAACCAGATTGATGATGTCACTCTCACATGGTACTTTGTAGGATGCTTATGCAATCCCAATCCAAGTCTTCCTCCTGGTAAGGCCAAAATGATTTGTTAGACGGCGGCAAGAAGTCGTGGCTTGTGGCTGCGTCTCCTCCCGCCCCTCTCCATCTCAGAAACACAGAGCGACCGGTGGCGCTGCCGAGCATCACCTCCATACCCGTCATCTGATAGAGGATGGGGGAAGAAAAGAAGAAGAGAAAAAAAAAAAACCCCAACATTCATCATTTCCAGATGGCCATTCTGATGTATCGAGACTGCTAACAGCACACATGGCTTTTTTCTCACCTCCACTTTTTTGCCAACATCCTTGGTTTTTGCCACAAAGCTGAAATTATAGCATTTGGTTTTCCCAGGCACAAGACTTTTGCACTCTTGACTGGAGCTCTCCAGAACACACCGCTGATTGTATTCCTACAAACACAAAGGAGAACTTTGAATCCAGGACATCTTGCAATCAGAAGAAACTCCAGTACACTCTGTACAGTATGGGAATATCAAGTCAACTGGGTAGTTTGAATGACGGTGAACTGTTTGTGATCATATTTCTGGCGGAACGGCCGGCCGGTGAGAGCGGTTGCAGAGATTTTCTTTCCCGTACCTGATTGTTAAGGGTGACGGCCAGTTTGGTGAAGGACACGGGATGAGGACAGTCGGCCCGCACAAACACCTGCAGTCGGACCACTTCGTCCACGTGGAAACTGGGAGAGCGGAATTTGGCTTTACATTGAACTAGGGCGAAAGAGAGGAGACGCCGAGTTGAGAGCAAAATCGGAGAGAATAAAACAGCCATTTTACAAATGTGCAAACAAAGCGTACATCCACTAAAGTCTCGTGCGGAGACGGTAAAGATCGGGATTTTCACCTATCTTGGAACCAATTGTCAGCGATAAAGCGGGGATGGCTGCGTACAGCACCGCATTTGCAAAGCAACAGAAGAATTGATTGTCGCGTGGCACTTTTAATGTGAAAAATCAACAGCAGTAGAGTCGTGATTTGATTTGATTGTTTTCCTCATTTGAGAATCTAGACACTTACTGAAAGGTATGTAGTCCTGCACATCAATGATGAATTCATTGGAGCCTGCAGAGGCCGTGCATTCATTCCACAGTGACTGTGCTGCCTGAGCTGAATCGTGATCACATTGAGGCTCAGCATCAGGTGTCTTGTTCTAATGGAAAGAAGATGCTCAGCTTGTGCACAAGAGGAAGAAAATGGCCCAAACTCAATTGTTGAATATGGTGCGTGTCTGTGAGACACACACACACACACACACACACCTTCAGAACTTGTATGAAATTGTGCTCAATCCTCAATTGTTGCTCCTTCTTCAGTGTTGACGCTGAAACGGAAGGCAACAAACATTTCCAGAGAAGAGACGCATAAGTCGATGGAATGAAATGAACTCAGCACACTTGTTTCCTATAGGGTGCACTTACCTCTGCCCAATAACTCCATGGAGAATACGATGTAATCTTTAACACTGGCCATCAGGTAGGCACAATGAAGTGCTGTGCTTAATATGGCCGTCTGGATTCCACACCAACGCTCTGTGCGATAGTCACACATGACGTAGTCCAAAAGTCTAGAAAGACAAGCACGTTACGCTCACGGTCATCATTCAAATCCCATTCCCGCCGACATACTTGAGCGCTTTGGCGTAATCTTGAGCATGGTAGTACTCCTCTCCCATTTGCACCACTAAGAGAAACACACCCAAAACAGATGCAGTACAGCAAAAGCGGTGGCAGGCAGTATAATCAGGACTTTTTGGATTCCTGTATTCAGTCGCAATCGTGACTTGTTCATAACGCCACAGCGCAAGTGTTGCAAATGGTACTTACTGAGATTACTTTTCATTCGTGGGCATTTGTACTTCTTAAACTGGGCAACCGCATTGCTGAGAAGCGTTATAATCAGCTCCTGCAAAGACAGCAGCCATGTCAAACACAGTTCACGTCACCTTGACGTGTACTTACTGAATGAGGGATATCCCTTTCTTGAAGCTGTAATGCCACAATTCCCTTCTTTTCTTTGTCCAAGTCAGGAGGATCGATACCTGAACGTGCAAACGCTGAATTAGAAAAGCATGCCTTCAAATTCAGGTGAGAGATGTTCTACCTACCAGCAAAGTTGCAACTCAACTCGAGTATTTTAATATGCGCCTCACCAGGGGAGGCATTCCCAATGTATGCGAGCGAGCGTGCGAGCGAGCGAGCGAGGTCAACAAATTGAGCATGCTGTTCCAATACTTTTGGAAGTGACTGTACGACCGGCTTACTTTGGTGTCCTTG
Source organism: Syngnathus typhle (assembly GCF_033458585.1). NCBI lineage: Eukaryota > Metazoa > Chordata > Actinopteri > Syngnathiformes > Syngnathidae > Syngnathus > Syngnathus typhle. The sequence continues at coordinate 204,885 of NC_083757.1, forward strand.
TCTCCATGGTCTCTGGCCATAGTAGTCCAGTCCTCCACTCAAAGGGTCGGAGGAAGAATGCACGGGCCCCACCTACGACCAATCAAATCACCTTATTCCCCATGGCTCCATTTTCAAGCCCTCTTACGGTGTTGCGGGCCGCACCGCCAGAAGCCAGTGAAATGGCTTGGGGTCAGAGTGGAATATTCACCTGACGGAGTTGAAGCGCAAGTCTTTTTCTTTCCTGGCTGTAATAGGCAGCTTGCTGGTAGTAGAAGCCAGGGTTCTGTGTCTGGATAGGGGGCAGACCCATTTTGATTGCGTCATCAAACAGCTCTCCAAAACACTGGAACCTGAAAGGACACGCACGTTTTCCAACAAAGCAGTCACTATGATTGGCTGATTCATCAATCGGGACCATAGACGCTATGTACTTTTCAAAAACTCTTCAATGTGTTTTCTACCCCTGATCCTTGTGTGCGTGCGTGCGTGCGTGCGTGCGTGCGCGAGACTCACTGTTTGGCCATCCATGCAGCATGTTCAAAAGCCAGTTCAGCACTACCAATCTTCTTCTTACAAAGGTCGATGTGCTTTCTGAACTGGGCAATTGCATCAAGTGGAGTGTTGTGCTGGAAACACAGGCGGCACACCTACAAAGGAAACAACAATTGGATGTTTGCTCCACAGCAGGACATTCAAACACAGCAGGCAGGAAACCGTAGCTGCCAACTTTGACCCATTTTGTTGGAGAAATCACGGAACATAATACTGATACTCACCCACTCACCCACTCACTCACCTTGTAATTAAGGAATCCAGCCAAAGTTTTGATCTCCAACATATTTGACTCGTGCGCTCTGAGCTCGTGGACAAGACTGTAGGCACTTCTGTAGTGCCTGCGAGCAAAGAGCAAAGTCAAAGGTCGTCGTCACATGCCGACACTCTTTTACAAAAGACTCGCTTACTTTAAGGCGTTCTGGGTGTCTTGCTTCAGCTCACTGAAGAAAGCGATTTTGAACTGGTGTCGTACAAAGAGCAACTAGAGACGGGAAGTGAAAAAAGTTCAAAAACTGAAACAAGAAGTCAGCGTTGAAATCCCTGTTGAAAGGACAGCTTTCATTCAAAACATGACCTCATTCCAAACATTGTTACAGCCACTAACTTCCCATCATTGACTTTTTTCCCATACCTGATGTGTCGTCTTGTTTAGAAACTCCTTATGCGATTTAACTCGGCGGATTTCATTGTAATAGTACGTCTGAGCGTGTTCATAAAAGGCATTCTCCAACCTACACATTCAGACAGAAATCATTTCAAAACAAAATTGAATGCAAATTGCCACTTTTCAACCTGCAATGTGGCCAGTCTCGTCATTTCTTTTCTCCGTTTTTGGGGGGGGGACTAAGGATGGGACAAGCCAGCTCAGTGGCCTAGCGGTAGAGTGTCCGCCCTGAGACCGGAAGGTTGTGGGTTCAAACGGCGGCCGGGTCATACTATACATACTATAAAAGTGGGACCCATTGCCTCCCTGCTTGGCACAGCATTAAGGGTTGGAATTGGGGGGTTAGATCAGCAAATGATTCCCCAGCGCGGTGGCACCGCTGCTGCGCACTGCTCCCCTCTCCCCCAGGGGATGGATCCAAATCACACGGGGATGGCTTCAATGCAGAGGACAAATTTCACCACACCCAGATGTGTGCGCGTGACCATCATTGGGACTTTAAGTTAACTTTAAGGCGCACAACGAGAGCTCGCGAGAATGAACGGCCTAAGATTTTCCGTCCTTGCACGGCCTAAGATTTTCCATCCTTGCACGGCAGGAGGTCTATTTTGGTTTTGGCTGTCATGTGTCCGCTTTAGTTCAATATTTCTATTATTCTCACCTTATAATGTAACCAACCAGGTGGTCAGTATGCGGCAGAACAAAAAGACTCTTTCCGGAAAGATCACAGGCATGACAAATAGCTGCAGCTCTTTCAGATGCCACCAAGTCTTCTCCTATACAAAAAAAATCAAAGTAACTCAAACACAAAACATGGGTTTAAACGCAATACACAGATGAAGTCAATACCTGGAGGCAGAGGCGTTTTCTTTTGAATTAGAACAACAGCCACTTTTGTATTCCTGCTTTGGAGACTGGATCTAAAATACAAGAGCTGAGCTGAATCGCAAAATCTTTTCCAAGGCCCTCGAGGACTCCTCCGATTTCCTAAAACAAAATGCTGGAAATTCGCTTTGGCTTGTTAATGCAATACTAGAGTGGCTCCAACTACCGGAGGGAGACAAGCTCCTTTGGCACATATTTGGTAAATACCAATGACACTGATCCAAATAAACAGTACAGTCATGATTGTTCTTTTGGATTGTGTTTGCCAGGCTATTTGAAGGCGAGCAAAACTCTCAAAGGGAACAACAAAATAAGATTGTACCTTACAATCTCAACCTTTGTAGCACATTCAGATTGCTTCTCCTTCCACTGCGAGTCATCCCAATCCAATTCATAGAAGACAACAACCAGTGCCGGTACTGCGTTCAGGTGCTTGTTCATCCAGGACGTTTTCAGTATTCCTTTGGGAATGTACCACTCGTATGATGTACGCTGTAGCCAGACAGGCGGGCGGGCGAGTGCGCAGGCAGGCAGGCGGGCGGGCAGGCGGGCAGGCGGGCCGGAGAACAACATCATATTGACGACGTCACAACTCTTTTTTTACGAGAAGACTCCATGGCAGTATTTGCTTCGGAGTCGATAATAATAATAATAACAATAATAAGCTTGTGAAATGACTTGGGCGACAAACCTTAGTTCGACATTTGGGATACTCGTGGTCTCCAGGAAGGATTTTGAACGAGATTGGTACTCTATCTGCTCGTCGGTTGGTGCTGAACACATCCCAAATGGCACGGTGCACTGCATTATACACCACGTCCAAACCAGTGAGCGCTACAAAAGCCATCGGTCGGCAGCATAGTTCTGTGGGAAGCTCCCATTGCAGACCTGCCATTCTCAACTTTCAACAACGGCGTCAAGCACCTAGTCAGGAGATGGTAATGGCAAAATACGTTTCCTTGGGATGACTCGGCGAATTCGGCGTCGCAATTAGTATACGGGCGGCGGCGGCAGAGAAAATACCAGTTTACAACCCCAATGACATTGTCTTCCAGGATGCACCCATAAACTCGACGGACAAACCACTCGAGTGACTCACGGTCAGCAATTGGTTACATGGGACAACCGTCGACCGGGTAGAGCAATCTCAGTTATAGAACCGAAACATTTGATCGATCAAAACGTAGTCTAGTAGGACTGATACGCTCGCTGTACGAGTCAAGAGGGACCTGGGTTGGGTGGGTGTGCTAGTTTTTTTGGTTTGTTATTTTTTTGTCGAGCTCCCTTCTTCTTCTTTTCTTTTCTTTACGTGGTTGGAAAACAACGGTTTGTAGCATTACCGCCCCCAATTGGTTCGGAGTTAGGCGTGATATGTGACCGCCGTCAAGCCACGATCTGTGACCCCAGCGTGATCTAAAGTGCGCATGCGCGAAAGTTCGACATCTTGAATCGCTAACTACGGCATATACACTAAGTCAAAATACGTCAATTTTGCCTGCGCAGTGGTGCGCCTTCGTTTATGATGGGAGTGACAGGAGAAGCGAGAAGATTGCTTTTTGTTGTTTTGTTTTTAAGATCTTTTTTTTTTTTGTTCGCGAATAAATGAATAGTGTCGCAGTACTACATAAAAACGTGGGGGGTAGCATGAGCTAAGTAGCTGTGCAGTACTTCCGACTCCCGTTGAGCGTGTAACCTGCGTTGGATAGAAACATTTATTATTGGCTTTGCAGCTTCGATACCCATATCCTTTCTTCGACGTGACACAACAATATCCCTCCAAACTCAACATGCTAGGTCCAAAGGTAGCACCGGCGTTGTCACATCAGTATTTGGAGAGGCTAACCTCTGGCCTGTCTAATCCAACTTTTTCAGGGGACAAAGTTTAGTGTGGAGCTCCACAGTTGCTTTCTAAAAGGACACGTTTGCAAAGGTCCATCCACTCTTATGAAGCATAGTTAGGGATTAGCTTCTGGCTGCTCTGTAGTTGCAATATTTGTAAGTATAATCAGCAGTTGTAAAGAACAAACCAATACACGTAGAAGCTACAACGTGCATAGCTGTCAACCATGTATTTAGGTAAGTGACTTATTTTGTGCTGTTTTTCTTTCTTTGTTTGTTCTGTCCCGTGGCTCTCTGCCTAGTCTGCTGACCTCGTGTCATGGGTGGGAGTCTGGGTTGCCACCGCTCCATCCCCAAAGACCCCACTGATTTCAGCAACGGTAAGCACAAATTGAGCACGGCGTGTAACTTTGGAAGCATTCTGATGAACCAGGGTGGGAGTCTGGGTTGCCACCGCTCCATCCCCCCCAAAGACCGCACTGATTTCAGCAATGGCAAGCCCAAATTCAGCACCGCGCATAACTTTGGAAGCATGCTGATGAACCAAGACCGTGTCGACATCAACACGGCCACTGAGGAGGAACTCATGACTCTTCCAGGCGTTAACCGCACTGTCGCTCGGAATATCGTCGCCTACCGCAACTGCATTGGTGGATATCAGAAAGTGGAAGATCTGGCACTTGTCGATGGAATAGGGGGAGCCAAGCTGGAGGTGATCAAAGTGGAAATATGTGTCTCCAGTCAAAGTTCGTCAACTCCTTGTCCTCACTGTGCCAAGACCTGTAACCGTCGTCTTCTGGCATGAACGTGGGTGGACACAGCCGCCCTTCGCTCACGAGGAGTACCCGAGGTGGAATGAGTCGATCAGACCCCTGTCGGTCCTCCCTCGCCTGGAGCAGAGTTTGTATTCCGGCAACGCGGGCCCCCTTAGCTTCACAGGCTACACTGTCCTCTTTCTCGGATATGCTTATTCTCTACTATTCCGCTCTATGTTTCACACCCCCATTCCCTCCTAAATAAAATAGTAAATGGGTGACCAGTATTTGTATTTCTGCACCTTTATTGACGCTCAAAATGTCAGGACAGGTTTAGATGTTGGCAATACACAGCGTGGCATTGGTTCCTCCAAAGCCAAACGAGTTTGAAAGGGCCACTCTTCTGCCCAAAGTCTGCCATGGCTGCGCCACGCATGGAACGTAATTGAGGTTAAATTCAGGTTGGGTGCGGTCTAGATTGAGGGTCGGGGGCAAGACGCCATGGTAGCAAGCCAGAGCGGTGATTGCTGTCTCCAAGGCTCCCGCAGCCCCAAGCAGATGTCCGGTGGCTCCTTTGATGGAGGACACGGCCAGCGCTCCTGCACTTTGATGAAAGAGCCTCTTGATGGCAGCATTTTCCGCTGCGTCACCCAAAAGTGTGGAGGTGGCGTGGGCGTTCACGTAAGACACGTCTTCTGGTGAGATGCCAGCATCTTTGATGGCAGCCGACATGCATCTGTGAAGTTATCCTGCAGTTACAATCGGGCCTTTTTTTCTGAATTAAAAACACGACAAAAGTCAAACCTTGAATGACTATATTATTAAATGACGATGTATGAGAAGCCCTACGGCAGGGGTCTCAAATTCCAGTCCTCGGGGTGGGGGCCGCATTCCGACATGCTTTCCAAGTTTCCCTCGTTCAACACACCTGATTCAATGATCAGGCTCCTGCAGAACGTGAGGATGAACTGATTCCCCCCCCCCACCCCCCCCCAACAGGACTGGAGTTTGCGACGCCTGCCCTACGGGGACCACCCCGAGCCAACAGCCTCCTAGTCGCTGGCCGCCACTATCGGGAAAATAGTAATGATTAAAAAAACATCAACGTCCGCTTACCTAAATGCCCCATCGCCATCTGCAGCAGGTGTGGTAATGTGGCTGGCATCTCCCGAGAGTCCGTATCCTAGCACCTCTGCATACATTGTGGCTCCACGTTTCATTGCGTGCTCCAGTTCTTCCAGCAGGAGCACAGCTGATCCCTCACCCATCACAAAGCCATCTCTCTCTGGGTGAAAGGGTCGTGAAGCCAGTTTAGGGCACTCATTCCACTTGGTGGCAAGGGCACGTGCTCTTGCAAAGCCAGCTATTGACAGAGGTCCCACACAGGATTCCGTCCCACCCGTAACCATAGCAACTGCATCGCCGTGGGCAATGAACCTTGCGGCATCCCCAATGGCGTGCGCGCCGGTGGTGCATGCTGTGGACACAGCGTGGTTCGGCCCCTTAAGATTGTGCTTGATACTGATATGGCCAGCAGCCATGTTCACAAGAATACGAGGCACAAAGAAAGGACTCATTTTCTTGTAGCCCTTTTGGTGGAAAGCAGCAGAGGTGGACACTATTTCATCCAGCGACACCATGCCCATGCCAACATTGACACCAGTGGTGAGTTGGTCCTCTGTGGTTTTGGGGTACCATCCTGAGTCGTCCAGGGCAAGCTGAGCAGCTCCGAGTGCCATCACAGTGGCTGGTGACATGCTACGGAGCTCTCCACGAGATGCAAACATTTGCTCATTAAACTGACCTTCTGCATTTCCTCTGGGTACCAACGCTGCTACTTTGCAGGGAATTGTTCGGTATTCCTCCGAGCAAAGAGCCACAATTCCACTCTGGCCCTTAATAATGTTGTTCCAGGGTAACGCCGTCCCTGTGCCCAGAGGACACACTATACCAATGCCAGTAATAACAACCCTTCTCCGTCTTCCAGGGCTGTACCACCTGAAAGACTGTTTGCTCGGGCAAGTGGAGGGATCTCTTTCAAATAGGATCATTCCACTCGGTCTTTGTTTAGCCCAATACGTTCGGGACAAAAACATTATACTGGCGTCTACCTGTATTTCGTAAATCCACACTAGCTGACAAAGTAAGAAAGTAGTGCTGAAAGCTGAGTTTTGCAACTCAGCACATCAAAATGCCGATGTCGGGACAACCACATCTGCTTGCTGGCTTGCTGGCTGGCTGGCTGGCTGTGTCCAAATTCACAGGCTGCGTCCCCCTAACGCCAGTTCGAAGGCTTGGTCCAGCCGTGGCGAATTTGGCCAGGTAGCGGGGGCCGAATGGCTGGCTGGGCAGCGCAATATAGCGGCGACGTGACGTCGATTTCGACGCGACCAGACTAGACCGCACCGCACCGCACCGCACCGCACCGCCGGTGTCCTCAGCTGTGTCCAAATTCACAAATTAGCTAGCTGTGTGCAAATGCACACGCTCCCTCGCTGTGTCCAAATTCGCAGGCTGCGTCCTCTGAAGCCACTCCGAAGCTTGCGTCCTTGAACGCACAACATGGCGACATTTCCGGCCGGACAAGGCCGCAATGTCGGTGTGCAAATTCACGTAGCCTTCCACAACCAACCCCTATAATCTGGTGGCCCGGTTTCTAAGGAGACGGGCCGTGAGTCCAAGCTATGAAAAAGTGCAGACAGGAAAAAAAAAAAAAAACAATTGCCAGCGAGTCACTCCGGAAATGACGTCATGCAACCTGAAACCCGGCCGGAAACCGGTCTTCTGAGGGCATAGCCTGCGAATTTGGACACAGCTTTGTCATGTCGTATACTTGGCAGAAACCTTATGCCTCCAAAAATCATAATTTTTCACGAGACCTAAAAAACAGCATGTTGTTCAACCATTGTAATGTCATTTTTAAAGAAAAGAAAAAGCTCTTTTTAACACATTAGATTGGTTAATCCAAAAAATAATATCCACGCGTGGACTAACCAACTATATGGCTCATTAAAAAAAAATATGAAGTCTTCCTGAATGTGGTGTCAAATCGACGATTTCAGCAGTTATTGGCCGTTTTTTTTTTAACTCCAGTTAGTAACAACATTCATTAACACATCAATTGGAAAAGTGCGTGATGGGTATTTTTGATCAAAACCCTCTATGGCCAATCATAATTGCCCTCATAATTCTTGAAAAGAGAAAATCATGCCAAATGTTTATGCCTTAATTGAGAAAATGTGCACGTCATTTACTTTCACCAGCAACGTCCAGTGCACTGCAGTTATACTTGTTGAAACGACTTGGATCTCAATGGAACGGATGGAAGTTACCAATGATCCTCCCCTTATCTTCATTTGGTTGCTCGATGACACCGTCTGGTATGGTCCTTGTGTTGAGGAAACAATTAAGTCCTCTTCTGCTGCCATTGTGTCACTGAAAGCAAGTTGAAAATGGCCCACCCTTCACACTTAAATAAGCTAGCGCTTACAGGAAAAGATGGTTATTATTAGAGAACACCAGATTTTCTTGTCATTTGAACTTACTTGTTCTGACAAGACCGTTTCCTCGTTAGAACGAGCAGATAGAATGAGAAAGTTTCTCGTTTTGGACAAGAAACATGCTCCAATTTACACACACTTCACTTGGCTCTGAAAATATGTGAGCTGATCTGTTTGTCAATGTTAAAAAAGAAGTTGAACATCTCAGCTCGGGTTGGGTAGTATTTCATGTTAAGCCTCAGGTCCAACGTAGACATAAAGGCAAATTTGCTCGCAACGCTTTCTGCAACACCCACTTATTTTAAAAGTAGGCAAAAACTGGCATGATCACAGAAGTACGATCAACCCAGCACACACAAGTTCTACTCCTCCTGAGAATCTTCAACTGTAAGCAAAGTTCAGATGTAGTATCTTTTGACTGTTGATAGACTAGACACGCTTATGATGTGTTTTCGTTTAGGTCGTTAAATGTATGTGCAAGTCGACCCCCAAAACAGATTGATTGTTTTCCTCACGCTACCTTTAATGCGAGACTTATTCTCACATGCTTGTATAGTCTTATGACACAAGCAATCGACTATTCCTCCTAAATTTAGCATCGCAATGTCTTTAATTCACAATTTTGCTTCATGCAATCCCAGAAAGCACGTTCTCCCTCTCTCGAATTTGTTTGAGCTTCTGCCCTCTGGGAAGAGGTACAGGAGCCTGCGCTCCCGCACCACCAGACTCCAACAGCTTCATACTCCAGGCTGTTAGGATCCTGAACTCGCCCCCCCCCCCCCCTTTCTGCGTAGCGTCCTGTACTTAGCGCTATGCTGACTGTCTGCTGTACGCACACTGGCTCAGTTTTGATCCTCTTATTTATTGGGTTATTTGTTTATTATTTATTCATCACTCATTTTATTTATTTATTTATTATTTATTGTTTGTGCCTTCTTGTTTTTATTTTGTGTCGTCTAATTGTATGTTTGTCGTGTACTGTGTCTCGTCACCGTGGGATGGAGGAAACGGAATTTTGGTTTCTTTATGTGTCTTGACATATGAAGGGATTGACAATAAAGCTGACTTTGACTTTGAATTTCTCATGAGGGAGGGCTAGACACGAATCCTGGGTGGACCCGTTTCTGGTCTTTAACGCCAGCTTAGCTTCTTTGTTTGGCTTCATACATCCCGAAGCAACTGCAAATGTGATAAGACAGCTAAGCACTTATGTCGACCACAGGCTCATATAGTATTACGCTAACAATGCCTCCGCCACTTACCTGCAGTAGTGAGAAGTGAGGCCACTGGCAGCCACTTACTGTATATAGTAGATAGACTATACATCTCCATTTTCTGGATGGCTTGTCCCCACGGGGGTCGCGGGCGCGCTGGAGCCCATCGCGGCGGAAGTCATCGGGCCGGCGGTCGAAGCGCTTGGCAGCCGATCGCAGGGCATACAGAGACCAACACCCATTCTTTAAAAGAAAAACACCCGCTGACAAATGATAAAGATAGCATGTAGTTTCTAACTTTTCCTTCTCTGACTGAAAAAACGGCACAAACCTTTTGTTCTTTGCAGAGATCCAAGATGTGCGGTATCTGGGCGATGTTCGGCAGCGACGCGTGCCTGTCAAGTCAGTGCAGCGACGCCATGAAAATAGCGCACCGAGGCCCAGACGCCTGCCGCTTTGAGAAGATCAACGGACACGCCAACTGCTGCTTTGGCTTCCATCGGCTGGCCATTTTGGATCAGCTGCACGGCATGCAACCTTTGCACGTCAACAAACTGCCCTTTTTGTGGCTGTGTTACAATGGCGAGATTTACAACCACCTCACAGTAAGACCGTAGCAGATGTTTGCTAGGAGTATGAATACATTCTACAATCTCTTCTTTCAGCTGAAGAAGCAATTTGAGTTTGACTGCCAGACACAAGTGGACGGCGAGGTTCTGCTGCACTTGTACGAGCGCTTCGGCATTCGGAAGGCCGTGTCTCTCCTGGACGGCACCTTTGCTTTCGTTCTGTTGGACACGAGCCAGAGCAAAGTGTGCCTGGGAAGGGACACGTACGGCGTGCGCCCCTTGTTTCGACTTCTGACCGACGACGGAACGCTCGGAGTCAGCTCCGAGGCCAAAGGTAACGGCCCGAGCGCGCTGGTAGTTAGTTAGTCATGCGTGCAAACCTGTTGGGTTTTCTCGCCGCAGGCCTTACGGATGCGCTCCGCGCCACGGAGGCCAAGGTCGTCCCCTTTCTGCCGGGTCATTTTGAAGTCTTTCGTTTGAGCCTCAACGGAAAGGTGACATCGATTGAGCTGGAGCAGTTCCACGAATGCACCAAGGAGCCAGCTCACGCCATCTATGACACCGAGGGGAAACTGGCAGCAGGTAGCCGCCGCCCCCGCCGCCGCCACCACCGGCCTTCAGCGTCACCTTGCAAAAAGTCATCGCCGCCATGTCTTAGGTTTTGACGACAACACGGTCAAGGACAACATCAGAAGGTTGTTTGAGAACGCCGTACGGAAACGGCTCATGGGCACCAGGAGGATTGGTTGTCTTCTCTCGGGTAATGGCTCAAACGTCTTGTTCTATTCGTGGGATCTCAGCAAAGAATGGAGTTCATTTCCTGTGCTTCAGGGGGTCTGGATTCCAGTTTGGTTGCCGCTACCTTGGTGAAGCTGGCAAAACAAGTGGGACTCGAGTATCCCATTCAAACCTTTTCAATCGGCTCGGCAGACAGCCCGGACATCTTGGCCGCCCGTAAGGTCAGCCGGCGCACAGCGAAATGGCAATTGCAAGAATGTCTCTTTATTTGGACACTGAGTCCAAAGTGTGATTTGATTTTTTTTTTTCCTCCCCCCCCAAGGTCGCAGCTTACATCGGCAGCGAACACCACGAGGTGAACTTCACTGCCGAAGAAGGCATTCAGGTTGTAGCGCAAGTGATTGTAAGCCTTGAGACCTATGACATCGCCACTGTTCGAGCCTCTGTTGGTGAGCGAAAACACGCGCAAGCGCTAATGTGTCAATCCGTCTTTGGATGGGCAGAGCAGGTTTCCCCCCATCTTTCTTGCTTAACTTCTGTCCATGTAGCCGACATGAGTTTTCTTTTTACATTCAGTTTGTGACAATGCAGCTAATGGACTTCAAAGGGCCTTGATGGTCCGCCGCACATGTGACAAAGATTTATTTTCGAGCAGCAGTAGATAAAACGTGATCAAGCCAGTAAGTTCGCAGTAATAACGAATAATCGTTCACTTCACACCATTGAAAAGACATAGCATAGGTGTGGTTTGAGCCTGCTTTTAAAGAGGCACAACGAGTCACTATTTCGGAGTGCTGGTGGAAGTAGCGAGTTGCAAAGATGTGGGGGTGGGGGGGGGGGGGTGCAACGGAAGGCTAGTATGTGCTTTTTAGAATTTAGGGTGATAAGAATTGATGGTAACCACATTCGGGACGGGAGCCGCTGTCAGATCTGATTTGGACAGGTCCAAACTCACAAATACTTTTTGACTGTCCGTGACGTCACTCGCCGTCGTCCCTCCTGTAGGAATGTACTTGGTGTCTAAATACATTGGTGAGAAGACCGATAGTGTGGTGATCTTCTCTGGAGAAGGCTCCGATGAGCTCACGCAAGGCTACATGTACTTCCACAAGGCAAGTGCTCTTGCTTTTAAACGCAGTGGTGTTTTAAACGTATAAGATTAGTTTGACCATATACTGTGATGGAAAAACATCAGAAATATATTGGAGCTTTGAAGACACTGATATCGCTAATCTTGAAGCCAATTGAATATAGTACTTCTTGTGTAGGCTCCCAGCGCCAAAGCAGGAGCGGAAGAGAGCGTCCGCCTGCTGAAAGAACTCTACCTGTTTGACAATCTGCGAGCGGATCGCACCACATCCGCGCACGGGTAACCTTTTGCCCGCTCGCGGGTGCTTGCCCGTGTCTTTCTGCCTTCCGTTCATTTGCGTGCTTTCAGTTTGGAGCTCCGAGTGCCTTTCCTGGACCACAGACTGACGGCGTATTACCTATCCCTGCCTGAGGAAATGAGAAAGCCCAGGGTTGGTCTAGTTAAAAGAAAAAAAAAGAAAAAAAGTTACAACTATTGACTGGCTCAGCTATGCGATACCTTGTCTGCAGCACGGAATGGAGAAGTACCTTTTGCGGGACTCCTTCAGAGGTGTGAAATTGATCCCCGATGAGATTCTGTGGAGGAGGAAAGAAGCCTTCAGTGATGGTGTGATGTCCGTTAAGAAACCCTGGTATAGCTTTCTTGAGGAGCACCTCGAGTGTGTGGTAGGTGCAAAGTTATGTGCACATGATTTCTCTATTAGCAGAGTACTAGGAATTGTGTTCAATCTTTTACCAAAGCCACATCTTGATTAAAAACACATTACTATCACTTGAAAACAAGTTCTCAAGTGTTGGGAGATTTCAATACGGTGGTGTTAACATTTGTAAAAAAATATCTATATTTTTTTCCTTTCTAAATATTACCATTTTGTCTTTTGCGGGTGGATCTGGAACGCATCTCCCGCGGAAAACAAGGGATCACTGGAAGTATCAAGCGTGCAATATACCTGTGTAAGAGATGCCCCCCCCCCCCCAAAAAAAAGGACAAAATGTATACTTGAAAGTAGTATGCAGTTTCTGTAATCCACCTGGTGACATTTCAGTGTTGGCAGATTGTGACGGAAGAGACGTTGGTGTTTGCTTGATCACCTTTATAGTTTCTGTGAGCATGAACTTAGCTGCTACGTCAGTTGTACGCACTTTTGGAAATGTGCCAGCGATATCAGTGGTGCCAAACCCCAAATTGTCCATCCAAGAGCTACACGTTACGTGAATCATTCTTGTCCTGACAGGTGAGTGACGGCGAGATGGCCAACGCTCCCAAGCTCTTCCCTCACAACGCTCCCTCCACCAAAGAGGCCTACTACTACAGACGGCTGTTTGAAACCTCTTATCCTGGCCATGCTGACTTGCTCCCTCACTTCTGGATGCCACGTTGGATTGATGCCAACCACCCATCCATCCACAAATTGCCCATCTACACACAAAAGTCCATGACCGAGAGTGGCATCCGAATGGGCTAATTCTTGCTGCCGAAAAGAGTCAGAGCAAGTAGATCGGAGCCATATTGGTGTGTGTGTGTGTGTGTGTGGGGGTAATCAAATAAAATGCTCAAACAGGATTGCGTGATGTTTGAATAGCAACTACCGATGGCCTCACCCGTTGTTAGGAACAGCTGGAAACCGGGATCCAGAGACACACCCGAGGACAATTGCCCCGCTCTCTTAATGTGTCTTTTGTGCGCATCACTTGTGCTCCCGAGCCTCGCCGTTCCTTAAGCAGGTAAGGTGCAAGTAAGATAAGAGAAATAACAAGTCCATTTTTGATGGCGGGAAGAATGTCTACGAAATGTCATGTGGCAAAAAGCTGGATTCCCATTTTTCCATTCCAAAGCCCAGCCCGGCAACCTTTTATCTGCTACTTCTCACCTGCTTTGGGCAATCCATTTCGACACCGGTGTTTGTCGATTGTTATCGCCAGCAACCGTGCCCCTACGGACGGGATCCATTGCGTGCGAGATCAGCTTACCGCAACGGCAAGCGGAGCCCGGCCCCAGCGGCACGCCCACTCCACTTTGAAAAGCACCAATCGGCAAAGTCTGCTTTATTGTCAAAGTCTTTCCACGTAGCAGACTCATGGAAACGTCGAGACAGCAAGTAACAATTGCGTCAAAGCAGAACTCACCGAATGCAAAATGAAGAAATCAGAGGTGGTTGGCAGAAACGTGTATTTACACGGCATGTTTCACAATTGGTTTTTGCTTTGGTTCCAATATTTATGTTCCCTGGCAATAAATCTGTATTTGTATCCATACGGCCGCAGATGGTATGCCAGGTACTCCAGAGCATAGAGTCGAACTGCGTAAATGTAGTGAAAGGACACGGCGAAATCGGAACAGCACCCTGGACCCTGGAGGAGAAGAAATTCACAATTCAATTCCACGCGTCAATAGCATGCAAGTCCGTGTATGCAAGTCGGTCTTCTTACTTGAACGGGAGGGTAGTGCTCATAAGCCAGGTACCAAGGGGTCTTTTGGAACTGTCTGACCAAGTGAAGCTCCGGAGGGAAAGGATGGAAGGTTTGCCGGGCTCTGACGTCTCTGGTATCCAGCGGCTCCACCTTCATGGTCTCCATACACTTGCCCAGAGCCACGTCCTCGGTGGAAGAGAAGTGGGCGCACGCCCCTGTCCTGAAACCTCGGATATATCTTCTCAGGGCTTCCTTGCTGAGGACGTAGCCGGCGCCGCCGCTCATATAGCCTTGGCGGAGAAAAGGTTTAAACCTTCTTCCCAGGTAGAAAGGCTTCTCGGGATCCAGAGCGGACAACATGTAGAGGAGATTCTCCACAATCACGTAGGTGTCGTCGTCCGCTTTCAAGAACCATTCGGCGTTGTCCAGGTGCCGCCCGTAGATGTACTCAAAGGCGCCCACGGTCTTCCGATACAGGTTTTCTCGGCCCTCGCTGACGTTGAGTTTCACGGTGGGGAAGTCGCTCTGGACGGAGCTCATGTACAAGACCACGTGGCAGCGCTTTGCCCACGTTTCCTTCACGTGCTTGGTCCGGGACTCCATAGTCTCGGGCCCGGTCATGATCCAACACAAGATACGGCTGGTTTGCCCGGGATTTCTTGTCCGACTCAGGTTGACGCCTAGATGGAAAACGTAGTATCATGCATGGACTGCATACAACCAAAGAACGACATTGTTACCTTTAGTCATCGTTGGACGCCACCGTGGTTCTAAGAATAAAAAGTGGCCGTCCGTCATCTGTGTGTCCGTTCCAATTGGAATGAACGCTAAGTGGCCTTTTTCAATCAATGTATAGCGCTTTCCTACCCAAGTGACTGGAGCGCACCGTGATGACGCAGCAGCGTCAGGCGCAACCGAGGCTTCGGCGCCTGCATCCACGACAATTTGGTCAAGAGTTCCAGGAAAATGGCATCCGTGTCAAAGTGGCAGCAACAACAACAACAACAACAACAACCCCACAGATACCAAACTTCTGGGTGAGGCCACAGAGTAACAATGAAGGGCCAGCTTGGCCCTTCTTACCCTACAAGTCTATTTACTATGTAGAAAGACAAAAGAAGAAACACACACGCCAGAGCAGCGTCAAGTGTTCCTTTTCCAACTGCATACAAACATTTGGAAAACGTCCACCTACCTTGTTGAACTCCTTGCCAAGCATCTTGTGTACGGCTCTTGGGAGGCCAATTTGAGTGGGAGAAATAGCGCAGGGACATAAATCCAACTATCAGTCCGGTGAAGAAGATTGAACGGGACCTGAATTTCATTATGTTAGCGCTTCCTCAACTAAGCGGGCAGGTGCACAAACGGTGCTCTTAACGGTGTTAAGGTGTGCCAGCCAGCCGGCCAGCCAGCCAGCCAGCCAGCCAGCCAGCCGGCCAGCCAGCCGGCCAGCCGGCCTCCCGCCCTCCCTCCCTCCCTCCCATCACGTACGGTCAACCCTAAGCCACTTTGCCCCTTATTGACACAACTTTCAGCTGCTCCTCCCTATGGCGACGTCAAATCATTTCACAAACTTTCTTGGATGGCAAGGGAAATCATCCTCTGCCAATGCGAGTGGCCATGTCATTTCGATAACCAGCGTTGGTTCAGGAGTGTCACTCACTCACTCACTCACTCACTCACTCACTCACTCACTCACTCACTCACTCACTCACTCACTCACTCACTCACTCACTCACTCACTCACTCACTCACTCACTCACTCACTCACTCACCTATCTTCAGTCAGCATCTGCTGAAATCAGGTCAGCATTGTCCACTACAAAGGCCACAAGGTGGCAGAGCTGCTACAGAAAAGCTTCTTCTTTAGCTGCACAAAAAGAGGTATAGGAGAAATTTCTGTCAAATAAACTCCACAGCGGTCAAAACGTGATCTATTTTAGTCAACATAGTCATTGAAATCTAGTGACAGATATTTGGAAGAAAAAATAGAAAAAGACCTCATCTCCTTCCATAGCATTTAGGATGTCTAATTGTTCGACGTCATTTGGAGCTGCTGTCAATAAAGGACACAGTTGCATTGAATATATATGGTGGTAAAACAGCATGACTCATGTCACACGTCTGCTGCTGCTGCTGCTTCACTTGCCTATCTATCTATCTATCTATCTATCTATCTATCTATCTATCTATCTATCTATCTATCTATCTATCTATCTATCTATCTATCTATCTATCTATCTATCTATCTATCTATCTATCTATCTATCTATCTATCTATCTATCTATCTATCTATCTATCTATCTATCTATCTATCTATCTATCTATCTATCCTCTCAAAGTGTCCTTGAGTCTGATGTGATGTCATTAGTGAGAAAGAAAGAAACGCTTCTTTTCATTCCAGCAAAGCATGCGCTGGCTCAATTGTTGAGGCAACACAATCATAAAGCACCACTTGAATATGTTTCTCCATTCAGCATTTATTTACTTGCTATGGATTGAAGGCAAAAGTTGGGCACAGCTCTCGCTGTCATTGTGAGCGTGCTAATAAAAGGCCTAGCTGTCATCTTGGAATCGCTTCAAATGTGACAACATGTTAGAGGAATCTATTTACATTGGAAAGGTCAGCCTCAAACAAGAATTCTCGTCCTGGGTAAAATGCTTAACATAATCGCATGACGTGCTGGATCAAGCAAGCGCCAAGGCTATATGGCTCATTAGTGCCGTTCTTAGACTGGATGACAGACGCTGCATGCTTTAAGTGACGCAGGCAAGGGGGTCTTTTGCATCTACAAACGCTGGCTGGCTGGCTGGGGTCAATATTTTACAGACAGCCCTACCATGGCTGACATACAGCACAGCGGTGGTGCCTTGCGACTTCAACTGACATCATCCTAAATATTGCAGAAAAAGTACAAATGGTCAAAAGAGCTAATAAGACCCCGCCATTTTTGGTATCTTGCCCCCCCCACACTGCCCCCATTTTGATTGTAACATGCAGCAAAGATCCAGTCACGCTTTTAGTGCTCTGATCTGGACCAAAGCTCTTACATCCAATTTTGGACCTGGTTGACTTAGCATGCGCACTGGCATTTTCAGCAGACACACAAAAAAACTCTTGTGGAGAGAACATTTGCATCAAGTGGTAAATGACAGCTAAAGTGCTACAAACTCTGTTATTGTCCTAATATATTCAAGTCTGCTTCTTCAATTACAAAACAAGTTCTGGTTGATTGTGACAACGACGAGGCTTTTACAAGAAGAACATGTTATTATATTCAATTACTGCTGCTTTTAAAAAGTACTTGATGTTTTTCGCAGCCATTAGAGAGTGGCGCGGCGCGGCGCGGCCATTACTGACGTCCTTGTGAGATCTCAGAAAATACACAGAGACCTGCTCTGGTCAAGGCACAAAAGATAGCAGTGCGCTTCTTTTCAGCCTCGGTGCTGATGTCGGTCGGTCGGTCGGTCGGACGGACGGACGTAAGAAGCGCTTTGGTCCACAGAGATGTGGGTGGTGCTGAAGTCAAGTGATGTCTGATTAGGCACTGGATCTTTTCAAAGACTATGACAAACATTGCGCTTGGTCATTTGTTCCGCACGTGTGAAAGTGAATGGTGCTTTGAGCCGCCCTCCCACTGCCTACTTTGTTGTCCTTTCAATTGTTTGTGCTTCAGCCTATTTGCTTCATTGTCTATGTTCAAACGGAGGCCGCGGCTCTCTTCAATACGCAATCTTACGTTGCCCGTCCTTTTCTTGCCCCATGGGGACAATAAAGAACTCTTAAGTGTTGAGTGAAAAAGGGACCACGACAGCCAGCCAGCCAGATGATGGATCCCTTTAAAGATTTCTAATTGCCTAGAGATGCTTAGGTCCAAATGAAACTTGTCTACTCAATGCAGGGGCTGCAAATCCTTTTTGATATTCTTTCAACGGAGCTGCTGCTCTTATTTCATGACTGAACCAAAAGCGGATTTGTGCAATCGGAGCTTTTCGTTGCCCTCTATCATTGGGATGGATGCCCACATAAAAGTGTCCTAATTCTGTGAGGGAATAAATTGTACTTTTAGGGCATTGCAACTTCAATAGAGGTGTCTTTTCAATCCCCATACTGATTTACTTAACATAACCCTTGGCAGCAATGTTCAAAAGTTCATGCATCTTTTCAGGCTTTTTCTTCCGCTCAATGAACGATGATTGGGGTCAAATGTCTTTTTTTGCTCAGTGTTAGAGCACGCTACGCCCCCCCCCCCTACTTTAACCAGCAATCCCATTGCTAAGACCACAGCTTTGTGTCAGTAAAGGTTAGTTGAATGCAATTGTCTGAATAGATATCAGTTTCCGGAGCACACCTACAGTGGTCGCATGCAGAGGAAGCCTATGGCTGCGGCGAGCAACGACATGCAGGTCAGGTCGGCGCTTGCTTGGCGTGACAGACTGGGATAGAAAGCGTCGGAAATGGGAGTCGATTTTCCCCATCTGCTGTCAGGAAATCTCGCTCGCCTTCCGCTCCAATGTGAAATCATGTACGTACGTACAGTGAGGCTACCGTAGAAGGGGGGGGGGGGGGGGGGGTTTGAACCGAGACAGCCAGGAACCAAACAAAACACATTTCCATTTGACGCCCCTGCACCTTGGGATGTCATAAATCAAATATCTAGGGATTCACGTGGGGGTCAATTTCTTCATTCCATTTGGCTGTGAGTCGTCGATATTATTGGAACAGAAATAAAATGCCTCTTTATTGATCAAATGAAAGCACGCAGTGGGAAAAGCACAGACACTGATTCAATTGAGCAAAGAGCCAACACACGGTTAAGCCCAACATGATTCATTTAGCCTCACCATGTGAAGTAAAGTTCATTTGCACTTGGTAAATGACACTATGAAGCTGGAACGCGTCTTTTTCAATACTGCATGCGTCAAGGGCGAAGCTCGACGCAGCGTACCCCAGCTGCCGGCCACTGGTGGCCTGGTAATAATATAACGTACATTGGCCAAGATTCAAAAAGAGCCTTTTGTTGCAAATCAGACGTGCTAATCACAAGCATCTCCCGGGCTGTCTGGTGTACGTTCTTCGTTTTTCTCAAGTCCAAGCCTATCCAAAATAGTTTGACACCCAGATGTGTGTGTGTGACGATCATTGGGACTTTAACTTAACTTTAAAGCATGACATTGTTAATGCCATGCATGTTTTATTCATCATCAGATTGGTGAGTACAGATCCTCCCAGATTAAACATTTGTTTAGCACATGGGTAAATAATACAAAGCCATTGTTGATGGAATAAAGCCAGCCACTTGAACACTCACTGAGTTATGCGCACATTCAACTTCCATAGTGCCGTGGCCACCTATTCATCCTGAACACACTACTCTTAAAAACAAATGCTTTTCTGATGCAAATGAGTGGCACTCTTAGTAATTACACCTTTCATTTGAGAGGGTCGACCTAAATTTGCTTACAGTTACAAAAGCAGAATGTTTGAAAACCATTTTATCCATATGCTACCTAGATTAAAACATCAACTGATTTTCTGTCAATCACAGACAATTGACACTCAGATTCGCACCGTTGCCGAGTGGCAACTGAACCCGTGTGGCTATGTCAGTGCTTCTCAAATAGTGGGGCGCGCCCCCCTTGGGGGGCGCCGTGCTATACCTGGGGGGGCGCGTGTGACCCTGGGGAACAGGCTTTTTTTTTTGCAGTACTAGAATAAAGTGTAATTGCGCATCTTCCCAGCAGGGGGCAGTGGCGGTCTCATTGTTACTTCTGTGACGTTTGCGACAGTGCAACATTTTACGACTTACAAGACAAGTTAGGATAGTCACGGTGGGGAGGGGGGGCGCGAATAGTTTTCTTCTTGCTAAGGGGGGGCGTAACAGAAAATAATTGAGAAGCACTGGGCTATGTTTACATATAGGCAGTGGCACTGACATATCATGGTTAGAAATCCTGCTTTTTTTCATTTTTACATTTTACTCCTTCAGTATAAAGTGGAAGAGCAAGTCTTTTGTCGGAATTCCTCGTCATCATAGTATCGCAGGTCCCAAGGAGCGGTCAGCGCAAGCAAACGAGACACTTCCCGCCCCGCCCCGCCCCGCCCCGCCCCGCCCCGGCCGGCCCCGCCCCGCCCCGGCCGGCCGGCCGGCACCGCCTCCCTGTCCGTCGGACACATTTGTAGTTTTTATTTTTGTAGTTTTTTTTTTAGCGGAGGTAGCGTTTACCTGCGCTGCAGACTTTTGGGTTAAAACATGTCAGCAGCAGCAGACGTGTCCATCCAATCATACATAACACGTAACAAAATAAATCCCCTCGACTATTAATGAACACTAGCACTGCAGTCTAGCGAAGCAGTCAGCTAATGCTAACGTTAGCGAGAAGCGAACGAATGCATTTAACGCATTTGATGCAATTCATCATTCAACCACTGAAAATACATCCACAAGTGAAAACAGAGCGCACAGTACTAAAATCAGCAGAAATACTCATGCTAATGCTATGAAATCGAGGGTATCAGACACACATTATGAAGATCATATGCTTACCGCCCGCCGGCCGGCCGGTGTCCGCCGTTTCCATAGGAACTGAATGTCCTTCAAGTGATTGGCACAGACAAGCAGGCCCCGAAAAAGGAAATTGACCATGCACTTCTTCGGGGAGTTGCGTGCATAATTGCATCCAACATTTTGATCTCTCCATTTCGGCATCATCTAACATTTTGTGTCACCTTTGAGTAATAAAGATGGCGGGTTTGCCAAATTGGTTGGCCAGCCACACCTGTTAGCTTGTTTGCTAGTGCCGCTCAAAGACGGTGACGTCATAGATAAACACAGGTAATAGATGAACATATAGAAAATGGATACGGCGTCAAAAATATCCCCCAACTCGATTATAAAAGTAGCTCTGCCCCAAAAACGGTGACGTCATAGATAATAGATTAAAAATAGGTCATAGAAAAATGGATACGGCGTCAAAAATATCCTCCAAATAGATCATAAAAGTATCTCTGCAACACCTGGAGGGGAAGATTAAAATTTTCTACAATCCCGGACACTCCAAGCCCACAATAAAATGTATTTAAAAGCTAAAAAAGTGCATTTTCCATTGGGGGTCATCATAATTGGCGTCGTCTCTGTCTCTTTCTCTCACCTCCCTCCCTCTCTCTCTCTCTCTCTCGCTCTCCCCTGCGGTCCGTTTTCCTCCGTACTCATATAGTTACTTACGTTCCAGTCGTTGAACAGAATACCACAGCCAAGCGAGTTTGGCATCATGAGCTTTCGTCTTTTCTCACTTTTTATGCTTTTCATCGCCATAAGCCAAGTTTTTTGCGAGGAGAACGACCTTCAAGAAATCGATGACGACTGGACGAACAGCAACCACATTCAGGTAGTCCATTTTCGCTTCAGAATAAATGAATGAAGTGAGCACATTTCCCAAATGAAAATGAAGCATCAGAAAATACAACGAATTAATATTGCGTTTTTTTTCCCCCCGGGTTCGCAGTGCACACAAACGATCATTTTGTTTAGAGAGAGAAAAAAGAATCAAGAAGTAAGAAAAGCGATAAGACTCGAGGCATACAGGAAAGCGTTTAGCCTGATGAAACGTTATTGTTAATGCTGCAGCCTCGCTTGTCCGTATTGAAATGAATTGCACGTCTTGTGCTTGACATTGTGAATTGGAGCGATGCCAAGCGGAGGCCATTCTGCTAATGACAATTCGCCAACAATAAATACAAGACATTTGAGCGCCCTTTCTCAATCAAACAAATGCATGCAATCCCCCCAATTATTATTCACAAATTCGGTCATGTACAGAACAATATGATCTGTTTTGCTGTACTGTTTCTTTCAAATAATACTCTGAGTTTGTCCCACGGCTTTGCTTTCCACAGGACAACTGGATGTCTCGTGACCCCTTCAGAGAAATACTTTTGAGGAAGACAAGAAAGCCCCGGCCACATCAGTTTATTGGCCTGATGGGGAAGCGCTCAATGGGTAACAATTCTCAACGACATGATTTCTAGTTCCGTTTGCCGTCTCACGCATATGTATAATGTTTCCCTTTTCTACCAAAGCAAAGACAGAGATTCCACGCAAAAGTAAGTACTTGCTATAAGAAGTGAAAAAAGGGAATAGTCTACAAAAAAGAAAAAAAATATCCCAATTATCATGGAAAGTTTCATTTCCTCAAGTGGCAGAGGTTTGACCATTTTAAAGCTCTTAGACTACGTGAGGTGTATCGTTCCTTCTTGTTGTGGCTGATCTTTTTTTTTTTTTTTTTTTTTATATTTAAGGGCATAAAGTCAACTCTTTTGTCGGGTTGATGGGAAAACGAAACCAAGAAGATCCAGGTACATCATTGTGCCAGTACAAATATTGCATTTGTGCCTGCCTGCCTGCCTGCCTGCCTGCCTGTATTAAGAGAATTCTCTCTGTTGATTGTCTGGTGCAGATTCCTCCCAATGGAGCACAATACAGATGTATGACAAGCGCCGCTAAAAGGGTCATCTTCTCTCCTGCCTGTTTCTTATCTTGGCATTCCTCACCTCTGTGTTGATTTTGTAGATGCTCATTACAGTTTGTCAAATAAAACAATTGTGTTTACATGTTTAAGTCGTTCGTGCCAGTGTTGTACCTGTGTTGCTTGGGCGGCCGGCCGGCCAGGCGGATCACTCAAACATTTGTTGCATTCCAACTTTATTGAGAATGAATGGAAGAAAAGCAAGCATAGCATTGGATGGAACTCTCAAAGAGAACGTAAAGACAGAAACTAACATATATATACATGTATATATACATGTATATATATGTGTGTGTGTGTGTGTACGTATATATAATGCATTAAAATGCAAAACATCATGGCTAATAGATGGCAAGTTAAGGCTTGTATTCAGATGAGACTTGGGTTAGGAAGCCTGTTCCCAATGTCATTTCACCACACAATTAAGATTCAAGAGTTGTGGTTTTTTTGCATTTTGGAGCGACTTCAAATGGTGGCCATTTGCTTCTTCCAGACATTTATACGTGTCCAGCATACTTGGGAAACGTCATATATCAAATATATGATCTACTCGTATGATTGCATACACTCAACAAATTGATGGCTAAAATGATGTTTGAATATTTGACACTTGATTTGAAAAGGCAAATGCTAAGAAACATGCTAGCAATAACTCAAGAGGATTAGCAAGAGAAGTCAATGCTTGTGATTTCTCTCTCAAATGATGTGGTTGGCTGGCCAGATCTGGAAGATCTTGACACCAAGTATTTCCTTTTTTTTGTGGGAATAGTGGAGCAGAGTCTCTGTGGGGGCATGGTGCCATGCCCATCAATCGTGCATCATAAAGATTCAAGAGTTTTTTTGCCAATTGTAGACTTAGGAGGTTCTGCTGTAAATACTATTTGGATGAGGAAAGCAATTTCAAACTTGAATAACTAAGCAGCAGCAGCAGCAGCAGCACAAACGTAGCTGGTTGCAGTAATGCAGAACTCAAGAACAGAGTATGAATTGCAGTCCGAAAGAATTGATCCACAATATGATTGAGCTGTTGGCTGTTTGAAGCTTTGGCTCCACTCAGTGATATCAATGTACCGTTTTTTTCCATGTATAATGCGCACCCTAAAAATGGCATGTTGATGCTGGAAAAAAGCCTGTACCCATGTATAATACACACCCAAATTTGGACTCCTACTTAAGTCCGTAAACGTAAAATTATTTCAGAAAAAAGATCATCTTTGGGAACAACCGGATGTTATTCTGCCGGTCAGTATCACTGCGCTAGCAAACTCGATAGCGAAGAAATGTTTCGGATTTGTGTAGGGTACATTGTGACAGCAAACGAGCAGGTGATCGAGCAAGCGTCTGATACCAGAGCATTGTGTTCGTATGGAGCGTGTTTGAAGTGAACAGCAGAGAAGAAAGCGCATCTGTAATGGCAGCCTCCGTATCATATCTGGATTAAAAAAAAAAAAAAAAAAAAAGTTTTTTTGGGTTTTTTTGTACCCATGTATAATGCGCACCCCAGATTTTAGGACAAT
This sequence comes from Syngnathus typhle, assembly GCF_033458585.1. Lineage (NCBI taxonomy): Eukaryota > Metazoa > Chordata > Actinopteri > Syngnathiformes > Syngnathidae > Syngnathus > Syngnathus typhle. Next base: position 229,131 of record NC_083757.1, read on the forward strand.
AAATTAGTTACATTTTGCGCATTATACATGGAAAAAACGGTATTCATTTGCCGATAATACATGAATTTGGAACATGAGACGATCTTTCTTTGTGAATTTTTGGAAGGTGAATTGAAATGTCCATTCAAATCATGTTTGCCTTTCTGCTTGACTTATTTAGTCGTTACTGGTGTAGATGGACAGTGTGCGGGCTGACGGGTCACTGGCATCAATCCAGCGGGGCATCCAGAAATGGGGGAGCAACTCGGCATGGCCGGGGAAGTGCTTTTCAAAAACCTGTCTGAAGTAGAAGGCCTCTTTGGTGCGGGGAGTGTTGTGAGGGAAGAGCTTGGGAGCGTTGGCCATCTCGCCGTCGCTCACCTGTCCACAGACCAGGAAACAATCATTTCAAGTGAAGAAATACTGCAATTGGGCACGCATTTTCTCGCCCTATTGCACGCTCCTCACACATTTTTATCTTTCCAATGGGCACATACCATAGACTCAAGGCATTCCTCAAGAAAGATATACCAGGACTTCTTAACAGACATCACACCATCACTGAAGGCTTCTTTCCTCCTCCACAGAATCTCATCGGGGATCAATTTCACACCTCTGAAGGAGTCCCGCAGCAGGTACTTCTCCATTCCGTGCTGCAGACAAGGTATCGCGTAGCTGAGCCAGTCAATAGTTGTAATTTTGTTTTGTTTTTCTTTTAACTAGACCAACCCTGGGATTTCTCATTTCCTCAGGCAGGGATAGGTAATACGCCGTCAGTCTGTGGTCCAGGAAAGGCACTCGGAGCTCCAAACTGAAAGCACGCAAATGAACGGAAGCCAGAAAGACACGGGCAAGCACCCGCGAGCGGGCAAAAGGTTACCCGTGCGCAGACGTGGTGCGATCGGCTCGCAGATTGTCAAACAGGTAGAGTTCTTTCAGCAGGCGGACGCTCTCTTCCGCTCCTGCTTCGGCGCTGGGAGCCTACACAAGAAGGACTATATTCAATTGGATTCAAGATTAGCGATATCAGTATCTTCAAAGCTCCAATCTATTCCTGAGGTTTTTCCATCACAGTATATGGTCAAACTAATCGAATACGTTGAAAACACCACTGCGTTTAAAAGCAAGAGCACTTGCCTCGTGGAAGTAAATGTAGCCTTGCGTGAGCTCATCGGAGCCTTCTCCAGAGAAGATCACCACACTATCGGTCTTCTCGCCAATGTATTTAGACACCAAGTACATTCCTACAGGGACCAAACAAGGCCAGTGTAAGAAACATTTTCAATTCTCCGGAGTTGCAACATTTCTATTCGTTATCTACTAACACGAGAGACACCGCTAAAGGACGTCAACCCGTTTAAACCTTTTCTTTGTAATCTGACAACGCCATTTCTCTGTCGACCCGGTTGAACCTTTTCTTTGTAATATGACAACGCCATTTCTCTGTCCTACGTGGGACGTAAAGAGCCGCTCCAACTGTCACTCGGCTCACTTTTGGAACGAGACCACGTTTCTATGTATTCCGTCTTTTGCTCGAAAACGGACAGATTTGCCTCCAGCTCAGTGGCCTAGTGGTTAGAGTGTCTGCCCTGAGACTGGAAGGTTGTGGGTTCAAACCGCGGCCGGGTCATATCAATCGGGTTGGAATTGGGGGTTAGAAGGAGTGGAGCTCTTTACAAGCCCTAGGCTTCGTCTCCCTCCTTGCACAGTTATCGATATAATAATATGTACTAAACTAAACTAAACTATTAGCAACTTGATCTGGATTGACAACCAATGAATCAGAGAGAAAGCAATGGCATGGGCTGACATTTCCTCAATCATGCTTCACTTTTCACTCACCGACAGAGGCTCGAACAGTGGTGATGTCATAGGTCTCAAGGCTTACAATCACTTGCTCTACAACCTGAATGCCTTCTTCGGCAGTGAAGTTCACCTCGTGGTGTTCGCTGCCGATGTAAGCTGCGACCTTGGGGGGGGAGGGGGAGGGAAAAAAAAAATCAAATCACACTCTGGACTCAGTGTCCAAATAAAGAGACATTCTTGCAATTGCCATTTCCCTGTGCGCCGGCTGACCTTACGGGCCGCCAAGATGTCCGGGCTATCTTCCGAGCCGATTGAAAAGGTTTGAATGGGATACTCGAGTCCCACTTGTTTTGCCAGCTTCACCAAGGTAGCGGCAACCAAACTGGAATCCAGACCCCCTGAAGCACAGGAAATGAACTCCATTCTTTGCTGAGATCCCACGGATAGAGCAAGACGTTTGAGCCATTACCCGAGAGAAGACAACCAATCCTCCTGGTGCCCATGAGCCGTTTCCGTACGGCGTTCTCAAACAACCTTCTGATGTTGTCCTTGACTGTGTCGTCGTCAAAACCTAAGACATGGCAGCGATGACTTTTTGCAAGGCGACGCTGAAGGCCGGTGGTGGCGGCGGCGGGGGCGGCGGCTACCTGCTGCCAGTTTCCCCACGGTGTCATAGATGGCGTGAGCTGGCTCCTTGGTGCATTCGTGGAACTGCTCCAGCTCAATCGATGTCACCTTTCCGTTGAGGCTCAAACGAAAGACTTCAAAATGACCCGGCAGAAAGGGGACGACCTTGGCCTCCGTGGCGCGGAGCGCATCCGTAAGGCCTGCGGCGAGAAAACCCAACAGGTTTGCACGCATGACTAACTAACTACCAGCGCGCTCGGGCCGTTACCTTTGGCCTCGGAGCTGACTCCGAGCGTTCCGTCGTCGGTCAGAAGTCGAAACAAGGGGCGCACGCCGTACGTGTCCCTTCCCAGGCACACTTTGCTCTGGCTCGTGTCCAACAGAACGAAAGCAAAGGTGCCGTCCAGGAGAGACACGGCCTTCCGAATGCCGAAGCGCTCGTACAAGTGCAGCAGAACCTCGCCGTCCACTTGTGTCTGGCAGTCAAACTCAAATTGCTTCTTCAGCTAAAAAAAGAGTTGAGGAAGAAAGTAGAACATATAGTTGATCAAGTTGCTCAGAACCCTTTGAGACTTATCCCTGATGATAGTATTTGACTTGAATGATAGGAAAAGAGGGCGGCTCGTCCTCCCCGCCTACTGCCCGATGACAGCTGGGATAGGCTCCAGCAAGCCCGCGACCCCTGTGGGGATACAACGGTACAGAAAATGGATGGGTGGATGGATGGATGATAGCAAAAGAAAGCCTTGCAATCACCAAAAACCAATTGGTTTGCCTCGCGTGGCTTTCAAGGTGCTTTATTTGCATTATGGCGCCATCAAGTGGCCAAACAGGAGAATATACTGAGATTCCAGTAGAGGGACAAGATGACAGACGATCGATCAGTAGCAATCTTTTCGTTTCAGCTGTACGTGTAGAATGCAAGTACGCCTTAGCGACAGGCTATCGATTGCAGCAATGAAATATGATCCACACCTGTCTCAATGGAAAAGTGACTCAAAGCTTACGCAATGCTATTCTTTTTTTTCTTTCTTTTCCTCGGGCATAGAGTGACTCACCATAACTTGAAGCTCACAACAAACACTGACAACGCCTCGGGGGGTCTACTCGTCTCAAGTTCATCGGAATATAGAATGAGCTAGAATGCATCATGCTTGCATACGTATGTTGGTGACTGACAAAAGACGTGACAGGCTGGTTGGGCGGGCATGCGGGCATGCGCGCGGGCACGCGAGCAGGGCACTGGAGCTCCACAAAGGCTGCTGCTGCTGCTGCCGCCGCCGCCGCCGCCGCCGCCGTTCATTTCTTGCTCTTAATTTGACCTAAATGACGACACCCTTAACTTCACATTTTGGAGTCAACAAATGCATTTTCAAACTTGAGTAAATAGGCCTTTTTGAACGCATGTCTGCAAATTCCTTGTTGTCAGTTATTTCAGGGCCCATTCTGTTGGGGTTTTTTCCCTCTTAAATGGAAGGATACCAACCAACAATGGAGTCCGTATGTTTAACATGCATGACCACATTCCTTAAAGGATGCGTGTCAAACAATCTTGCCTGAGGTTTTCCACGGTGGAATTGACATGAAAGAGTTTTGTGGTGATCCTCTGCGGATGCCAGCTTCCTCCCACATTGTAAACACATGCATGCTGCAGGGTTTTCATTTTTATGAGCATTCTTAAGAGCCTTTCGTTTTCTCAAAAAGCAAAGATGCAAACAGCCTCGGTATGGACAAAAAGACGTGCTTTCGGGGCACAATTCAAGCTTTCTGGATCATTGCCCAAGAGCGACGTGACCACGACGATAAGCAACCTGTCACGTCTGCGCCTCCCGAAGCGCTTTATGGTGCGGAAAATACGCCATTTCTTTCTAAACACAAGAAAAGTGATTTGTGTGAGCAACACAATGAATGCATCGAATGACATGCAATTAAGTCAGTACTGCAGTGCTGCTCAGCCAGCACTTGAACTTCATTGTTGTGCTCCCAACTGCTGTTTCTGTAAGACCTGGCCGGGCACGGGCCTGCTCCAAACAGAAGGAAAAAACGGCAAACTTCTGCTACGGTCTTACTGTGAGGTGGTTGTAAATCTCGCCGTTGTAGCACAGCCACAAAAAGGGCAGTTTGTTGACGTGCAAAGGTTGCATGCCGTGCAGCTGATCCAAAATGGCCAGGTGATGGAAGCCAAAGCAGCACTTGGCGTGCCCGTTGATATTCTCAAAGCGGAAGGCGTCTGGGCCTCGGTGCGCTATTTTCATGGCGTCGCTGCACTGACTTGACAGGCACGCGTCGCTGCCGAACATCGCCCAGATTCCGCACATCTCGGATCTGCGGAAGGGAACAAATGTACAAAGACAAAAGGTGCGGTACCAGCCAAGAGCCAAATACCGGCAAAATCACAGTACTGACTTTCAAAGGCAGAGAAAAAAAAGACACTGCAGTTCATCATCAGGTAAGTGACCTTAACAAGGCGTCATATTAAGCCCAATATTTTGACTAGACACAAAATGGCAGAGTTGAGCTTTTGTTCCTTTCGGATAGACTGTAATCCATTCAGAGACGTCATCAAAAATGGACAAAAACTTCAAAAGCAAAGCGATATTTTCAAGCAGAGAATATTGGTGGCTGCAAGGCGTTCTCTGAAAAGGGTTCGAGCAAGGAAGGAAGGAAGGAAGGAAGGGAGGAAGGAAGGACAAAGAGCCAAGACAACGAATCACCTCGCAACCAAGAGGACAAAACGCAAGCAATAACAAAAGCTGTCCAAGTGGATGAACTAATGATGACCTCCAATTCAATATTGACGCAAATATTTAAAATGCTTATTGAAGGCTGTCAAAGTGGATGAACTAGTGATGGCCTCCAACTCAATATTCAAGCAAATATTTAGACTGCTTGCTGAAGGCTGCAAGTTATCCTGAGGTGACCCCTTGTTTTCCTCTGGTTGTTTATACGGCCGCCGGCCGTATTTGCCGTCCGCCCCCTGTATCCAGTCGTGCCTCTCGCCCAAAGTCACTTCCAATGGAGCTCATTCATTGTTGTGCTCAAACATCAGGCTGGCACTTGTCCAAAAGGGACCAACCTGCAGCAAGAGCCTCAGAGCATCTTCCTCACACATGCATATTGAGGATGATTGTTCCAATCGAACACAATTGCATGGTTTGGAAATGAAAATGGCTTCCATTTCCTCTCCTTGCTTTGAACTCTTAGGCATTGTGGTCTTTTTTGGAAAGAAATGAACAACCAAATGAGCTGTGTCAATCGAGAAATGTGAATGAATCATCGACCTGAATTTGTTGCTGCCATTTGAAAAGGCATTTCAACTTGAACGTGAGGAGGAACTCGCACTTCACAACCACTGGAGCAATTTGATCAGTCCTTTGAGAGAACACTGACAGCTAGCTGTCTGTCTGTCTGTCTGTCTGTCGGTCTGTCTGTCGGTCTGTCTGATTTACTCCAATACTTGCTTCGATAGCTATGCGCAGCAGCCGCCGCTTTGCTTGTTTCTCATTCGCCTTGGCTGAGGGGAAAAAACGCTTACAAATGAGTACGCAAAGTGGGTTCCAATTGCTTTGGGCGTCAAATCAACCATTTGGTGATGTAACGTGCGCCCGCGCGACAGACAGACAGACAGACAGACAGACAGACAGGTGGAAATGCAAGAACAGAATAGGCGCTACTCATGCGACAACAGCAAGTTCCAATCGTCAATCGACAAGAAAATACTCAGTTGAGTATTGCTAACTCTGAAAGTCATCGTAGTATTTTTTTTTTTATCTGAACACGCTGTCAAAAGGTGAACGAAACAGATGCATATATGAACATTGGTTCCGGTGTCAAAGTCTTTACCTTGTTCTTTCAGAGATTCCCAGGAGTAGAATTGACGTTTGCTGAGTTGATGCTGGCGCTACTGCGATCGAGCCGAGCCGGGCATTGGTTTCCTAGTGTCACATCGAACATGGGGGACGGCGTAATACAATTGGACCCAATTGAAAAAAAAAAAAAAATCTCCACCCTCCATCCCGCACGCACGCACGCACGCACGCACGCACTCACTGCCTCACTCACTCACTCACTGCCTCACTCACTCACTCACTGCCTCACTCACTCACTGCCTCACTCACTCAACTTTCAAGAATCCTGATTATTTGGACACAACTCAGAATGTCACTTTTGTGGTAGCAAAAGTAACATACAGTATAGGAGTGGAATTATGGAGCAAGAATCACGTCAGTTGCGCTCCAATTGTTGTCACCTTTAGATTTTATTCAACTCTATTTGTATTACATTTTGAAAAGAAACATCGCAAACAAGTAAAACTGTGCACAGAAGTGAACAAAGAAGAGTGAAATAAACACAAAGACATATTTCAATCGGAGTACAACTGGGGAGAAAGACCATCCAAACTATAGAAATTGACTTAGAGTTGGAATTTCCATGTTTTTGTCAAGAACATTAGCACAAGGTAATTATTCCGGCAAATGATGTCAAAGGAATCGTGCATACTGTTCAATTGCTCAACAATCATTCCTAAATGATGGCTTCAGCATTTGTTATTGCAATGTATTTCTTGGTCCAACTTTGTAATGGTGCATGCAGTTGGTTGGAGTTCAGCAAGCGGCAAAAAGATCAACGTACGAGTTAGTCTTCACCAATCCTGGTGAAAGGGCATGGCGTATCTCAAGAGTCTTTACAAAGCAACGAGTAACATTGTTGCTAAATCGCCATGAAGCCTGGACAAAATGTTGCAATCTTATTAGTGTAGTAATGTCAAATATTTCAAATGTATGGCTTGCTTTCATTTTTCTATTACCTCTAAAGTGTCCGCAGCATTACTCCCATGCAAATAACCCAATTCAGGGGGTCAACCGAGCTTTTTGAAAATGAACGCGACTCCCGGCTTATTTAGGACTGCAAAGATCCACCGCTTTGCTCAATAACAAATGTGCTCCACTTTCATTTCTTCTCATTACAAATTGTTTCTTTTTTTAATAATCCTAGTCTTTTTTTGTTTTTAAGGGTTAGGTTCAGCAACACAGATTTCTTTGCTGGGAAGACAGCGCATGGTAAAATTGCTATCGTACAAGCTTTTCTAGCTCTCAAAACTGCACTCTTTGTTTTAAAAAAAAAAAGCCCTTTTATTTGGACATTTGGAAATAGCAGATTAACACTGGCTGTTCACAATGGCAAAGTTTCATACCGCAAACGGTTTTCAGCGGCTGTGAGATCGATCCCGCGCGTTGTCTCAGAGTCGCCAACAGAAGCCATTAGATTGCCATTAAGGAATCCACATGTCACAAGCGACGCCTTCAGAGGCAGAAGGCTAAAGAAAAGCGGAAAACCTTGTCCACAAATAAAGGAATGTTCAAAGCCCATTTCATTTTCCAGCTGCAGGTGTCATTCGAAATGTTCAGAGTGCATCTTAAAATGATAATAATCGTAAAAAACCCGAAAAAAACAACAACAAAAAAACAACAAGCTGATGTGCTAGGGGAAAAAAACCAAAAAGCTTAAAAAAAGAAATGTAGCCACACAAAGCCATCTCTGATCAATAGTTTGATGATTACCAGTAATGATATTAATTTGGTGCAGCCATGGTAATGATTTTTTTTACAGGTAAATAAATATGCTGGTTTCTCATGTTGATGACTTGATATTTACGCATAAGCCTCCGAACAATATGTATTGCACTTAGTAATGGCGTATTGCTAAAACTTACAAGAGCAAGAGCAAGAGCTTGTGTTTTGGGTTTAGAGAGGTTTGGAAGAGCCACCTGGTTGCCACAGGCGCAAGTCCACCAAAATCTGGTTCAGCTTGTGCAGCCACAAATCCCTCTCCTCCTTTGTGTCTGCGCTCAGCCAGTTTCTGCATAAGAAAGCAATTTGCATGCGCTCAGTCCACGTAAACAACATGTGCCTTGAATCACATCCCACTGATGATGGTCTACATGTGTACAAAGTATGTATAGCACCTACGGTTTTGAAATCCCAACCTACATTTATGTTGAGGAATGCAAGTCGTGCGGTTTGCAACGTCTGCCTTTGCGTACCTTTGTTGCGCACCGGCCGTTTGATAACAATGGAATTCCTTAACAACCAAATGCAAAACTGGCCAACCTATGCGTCACCACTGGGACATACCTAACGTTGGTACGTTGGTACTTACTTGGTAACACACATGGAGTTGCTGCATTGACTGACGAGCGTCTCTTTGTCGTCCTCTCTCTGCGCTCGAACTGTGACGAGCTCCAATGTGTTGGGCCTGGCGCAGAATTCTCGCTTGGCCGCTTCCACCCTGTTACTGATGCACTTGGCCAGGTTGATGCGGCCAATGGGATTCTGAGAAAGCGCACACCACAAAAAAATAATAATAATTGTTCGACAAGTGTTGTGTGGCTCCCGAGCGGTGACCGAACAGGACGTACTGATTTTTTTTTTTCTTACGGCAGATGATGCGCATGCACACACCTGACTTCATTTCTTTTCAGTCACAATGAAGAGTAAGACAGGCCATTTTCTGTCAAGTCCTGCCCAATGATATCTTTTTTTTTACTCTTGTGCCGATGTTTTGGCACAAAAGGTGTGTCCATAATTACAACTTGATCTGCCAAGTTCAGTCACCTGTTTTCAGCCCAGTCCAAAATCCCAAAATGTGCACTGCGAGTTTTACCTTTCTCTTTTCATCATCGGGGTAAGTCCAGTAGGAGATACAATATCCCGATAAGACGCACCATCTCCGACGCCAGGCTCCAAAGCCGCTGACGTCTTCAAACATAGTCTGGAGGATGGAAGCATTCGGAAACATTAGCACCATTGGCAGGAAATTGTCCACAACCTCGTTACTGTATCAATGACTCGGGCAGAGCGGGAATCTAACAGCGCACCCTCTGGCTGGTCAGCCTGCCAGCCAGCCTGCCAGCCAGCCTGCCAGCCAGCCAGCCAGCCAGCCAGCCAGCCAGCCAGCCAGCCAGCCAGCCAGCCAGCCAGCCAGCCAGCCAGCCAGCCAGCCAGCCAGCCAGCCAGCCAGCCTCATCCCCCCCAATATTGATGAGATAATAAAAAGAAGTCTGTGGCTAGGCCAAATGAAACACGACATTGCCAGAAACGTCTTCTTTTACTTCTGTTCATGCGGGTCACTTTGGGGACACCCACCCATGTTTGAAAGACACAATTTGAAGGCTTGACCCCCCCCCCCCCCCCCCCCATCCCATCCCATCCCACATTGATTATACTCACCAGAAAACTGCGTTCTTCCACCTTGGAGTTGACTTGGCACAACATCCTGAGGTAGACGTGGCCCTCCAGAGGACACAAGAATGGGACCTTTTGTCAAAAGCAAAGAAATACAATGACAAGTGGACAGATGGATGGAGTCACTTCAAAAGATCAGGCCATTATTCTTATCTATGCACATTTGCACCCCATTTTAACCTGTGAAAACATCGAATACTTTGTGCTTTGTACTTCTCTTGCCTCCCCCCCAATCATTTTGCCGTAAAAAAATGCTTTTTTGGAAAGTTACATTTTGGAAAGAATTGGCGAACATCGGAGTTCAAGTCTGTATCAGACTAAAAGAGTAATAATCAAAAATGACCTTCTCCAAATGAAACTTGTTCTCCCCGATTGAAGCAAGAGTGAGCTTGTGATGTCCAACCAGGACAAAGTTACTGGTACGAACAGCGCTCGGGCCGCCTGGACTTGCAAGAACTTGAAGAAATGTGAAGAACGTTTCCAACGTCATTGAAAGTACACCACCAGTTAAAGAAAGGATTGAAACATTTGTGAAAAATATCAATACATCTAGTATATTTGAACGTCCTTTGAGCTCGGAGGTGACCGTACAATTAGCGTAGCGTCAAATTGTCATTCTCATGCTGAGGGATGTGTTCATTTTGGACATACCTGGTGTCTGGCTGCTTTTCTGAAAAACAAAGATAAACATGACGAAAGGATGAGAAAAGAAAAATGCACGGTGCAACAAAACGCCAAGGCATTCATGGAGACGCAGAGAGTAATTTGCCGAGTAATTCCTTAGCACTGGCAAAAGCAGTGTTGCGTAAGGTCAGACTGCAGTTTCCCCATGAGACGCCAGTCACTGGCAGAGAAGTCAAATTCCCCAATCTTCAATGTAGGTTTGCGTGGCTAGCCACCCCATCACACCATATCAAGCGACGTCCTAACTACGAACAGATACATCAATCTTCACAAAGAAGGGAATACTTTGAAAGCCTTACCGTGATAGCAAGAAATCTCTTTGGAGTAATGGCCTGAAAAGGAATGCAGATCATTTCATGTAACAAAAACAACACTTGTACGCAGCCAGCCGTGTCTTATATAAGTGAATGAATCATCCACATCTTGAGAGCACATGGAATAAGCAGAAGGTCTCATCTGACATGTGCTCTCCGCCCCGCCCCTCATACCTTGGACTTGCTGGCTTTCTTCTTCTTGTCACTGCTGATCTCACACTTTTGGATCTGAGGATGGCAAATGTTCAAGAACGCTCGGTTGGTACTAGCAAAAGGCCCGCATTGGGAAAACGGGCCGTTTGATTGAGGACAACTTTTCATATCATCGTGGAATCTGGCTCGCCGCTTTATGACCAACAGCGTTTGAATACACGCCGAGAGCGCGGGACGGCGCGCCTCGCTGCGGACGTTGCTCTTTTAGTTTGACAAAGCCCTGATATTGCGGACAGGAGATTGATGACTCCCTTTGCTTGGGTGACGCGTAATGTACACCCCCCCCACCCCCTTCCCCTACCGTGTCAAAAAAGCACTTTTGAAATACTCACCAGACAATACACTTGGATATCAATGGCAAACTCACTGGAGACATCTGATCTGAAAGCCCAGACAAAAAAATAGGAACAATCAGCTCCATGCTGCTCTCATTTTTCACACAAAGACAGACTTTGTGTGTCTTACAAGGTCAACTTAGTGGGGAAGGCTAGGGTGTCCCCAGTGAGCCCACAGTGCGTGCTTGCCAGGGGAGTGGCCACCGTGTTTTCAGCTCCTGCCCGAATCAGGATGAAGAAAGAATGTTTCGTTGATTCTGAGACAAAAGGGCACGAGGTCAAAAAGAGCCGTCCGTCCGTCCGTGGTGATGATGATGATCATTTGCCTGCCCAGTGACTTCACGTCTACCTGGCTTGCTGGCAGAAGAACAAACAAAGTCGGCCTTTAGAGGCAAGCGCAAGTCTTGGAGACAGACGGAGCCCTTGGAGGCGGAGATGCCGCTGGCTGTAGAGGCCACAGGGGTTCTTTTCTCGCCCTTCAGATGCTGCAGCTCTGTCTTGAGTGCCTCTCTCTTTACAGCTAGGGCGAAGAAGAGAAAAAACATACATCTATATCTACATCTATGTACTACGTATATCAGGACTAGTCTTCTACTCGTGTAGATCCAACGACGGCGTCGTCGTCTGTTCAGATTTGCACAATTGAAGAAGGAGCCGCTTTTCCCAACGCGGAAACACTGTGCACTGCACTCACTTGCGACCAGCAACAGCCTCTCTGCTTCAGCCTCCACCTGAGAGCCTTTCCCGTGTTCTTCATCTGTGCAACAGTTGAGAGCCTGGCTGGCCTGGTGGATGACTGTTTGCTGCAGGTTCATCTCATTTGTGAGAATCTAGACAAACGGTGAGACAACGGGTGGAGTCGCGTGCAGCACACCGCTTGCTTGGCAAATTGACACAGGCAAGCTATTTCAAACCTTCAACTTTTGTTTGACGCTAGACAAGCTGGAGCCTCCCAGTTCCTCTGCTCTGTGGGAAAGCTCTTTTTTCGCCGTCTTCCCCTTAGCGTTGGCTTTCTCCGACTCCTTGACTCGAGTGGACCTATAAGCGTCAACACTGACGCAGACGTATACGGATTAGGGCCGGCCTACAGTTTAGTGAATAGAATAAGATTGGGAGGGTCTAGCAGAAATAGACACATTGGTCTTAATTTGAGCAGTCTTCTTATTTCTCGCGCACGTGGAGTGAATTTCCACTTTCGAGCCGAAAATGGAAAAGTAACTCTCCCCGCCAGCCAATCCAAGCCCTCTTTGTCAGTGTTGAACTGGGCTCATGGCTTACGTCCCCCTGCTAGCTCAGGAAGTCCCCCCCCCGCAGAGTAGCTGGGGAAATCCAGGTTTCGCAGAAGACAAAGTTTGGATGGGTAGATGGGCAAATAAAGCAGAATGCTCACTTGTCCTCTACGGTTAGGCTGCTGAGCAACGTCATTTACGGCACGATGTTCCGTAATGTCATCAAGAGTGCCTTACCTGTATGGTAATTTGGGATTGTCATCTGTGACATGGATACTGTCAGAAGCGGCACTGCTTATACTTGTTCTCTGGAACGGAGGTTGGCAGGCTTCATCTAGACTGCTATTGTTCATGATGAATGAAACCGCTGGAGTTGATGTCTGCAAAAAAAGGGAAGGGAATGCTTCATTATACTATATGTAAGATAATACGACATCATTATTTTGGAAAGGGGCAGGCAACAATGAGAGTGGCAGGAAGGATTAGTAGGTGGAGTTGTATTGCGACTACATCCGCACGCATCATACCATCATTGTCTCCGGACTCTTGACCACGGCAGCAGCCACGGTCTCTGCCAGTGGTGTGAGAAGGGACATGGAAGAGATGTTCAAGGCATCCTCCGCCTCTTGATCCTGCTCCTCCAAAACTCCTTGGAACAGATCGTTGATAACGGCAGAGTCGACGGAACCGTCGACGCACAATTCGATCTCCCCGTCTTCGGCGTTCTCTTCATCTTTTGGCGCGTCGGCCATTTTGTCCTCATGTCTCATCGGACTCGACGCGGATGCCGGGGGACAATTGAGGAAGCCGGTTCCTGTCGATCACGTTGAACGCGCCCATATTAAAATCGGCAAAATGGAAATGAACTGAACACAATGCACAATTTCCTTATGTATTGCGATTGTCGCAGCACCTGGGGGAAGGGGGGAAGGAAGAAAAAAAGAAGTGCCCTAACTGCCTCAATCCCAGCGGGTAAGAACAGAAGTGTCCATTTTCATCCATTTTTGGAACAATTAAAAGAAAAGGATTATGAACGCAACAGGTTCATTTAAAAATCGGAACTTTGACCTAGAAAAGAAACTTTCCCAACACTGGCTAGTGGTCAAGGGTACGTCAAAATACCTAGAGTTGCGTCCTTTTCAGGGCTTTTTGGAGCTTCAGGAAAAGGTGCTTTGGGCTCATCTTTTTGCTCAACCAAGGCCATGTTGCTATCCACACATTTGTCAAGACTTTCCTAAAAAAATATAAAAGGAGAGAGAGAGAGAAATTGATCAGACCAACACAAAACAGACAAGAAACTGTGGATGTAGTATGTGCAGACATCAATCCACAGTTGGCCACCACTTAATTAGGTGGCGATGCCATAGGTACAAATGACACAAAACATTGAGGCCGTTTGTGTGTGTCCACCGTATCCATCCGATTTGGATATACTATTCACGCAAACACTGTAGTATATCAACCTTGAGGTCTGTTCTTTTCTTGCTTTCTGAGCCAGCATCTCTGCTTTTCCACAAATTATTGCCCTGGGGCCGACTCCGAATCTGAGCCAGTTCAGACTCGCGCTCCTGAAAAGAGAAGTCATCGTCTTTAGTAGATAGACGAGAAGGATAAATGTCAGCACTAGCGTCCGTAGGTACCTACCAGTTTTTGTTTGTGGGCGAGATCAGCTGTGGTCGTTTGTGCCGCTTGGGCAGCCATGAACCTGTTTTGCACAAGTCTACCGTTTGGTGTGGCCGGCTGGGTGCTTCGCCCCGTCGGCGAGTTTGTAAGCTCCTGGCATCGCTCGCCAAATCGGTCCAGGAAGGACTTGACCTGGACGCCTTGCGGCCCTAGAGGAGAAAAACGTCAGGTGTGTAGGGCTGAAGCACAACTTCTCTTTAAGCATGAAGAGAAGCGCTTGCTTGGCTGTAGATCTGTCTGGACTGCAACGTCCTATCGGGAGTCGATTAGCATTACAACGAATGACTCAAAGGACACAGTTAAGGTGAGAGTTTTTGAGGCTGTTGATTCTATGACGGACTTTTGTCAATGCGATTGTACATGGTGGATAGTGCAGTGAAGAAAACGGTCGTATGAATTCAAAGTCAGAAAAAATGCACTAGCACTATAGCTTACCGGGACTAGCCGCAGCGGTGTTCTTTGCAAAAGTTGCTTTGGCAGAGAGCTGTGGTGTGAAAACATTGGCAACAGCAGCGCTTTTCAGAGAGCTCGACGGCGACTCCGCTGCTTTCCGAGGCCTCGTTACCGACTGAGGCGTCGCTACACTTTCGGTCTTCTCGCGGGGCTGGAGCGGCGCGGCCGCCGCCGCCGCCGCCTGGATGAAGGCTTTCTGGGGCCTCGGCTCATTTGATGAATACGTGGAGGCAGACAAATGCGCATTCCTACAGGCCGACTTGGGAGTAAAAGCGGCAACAGACTTTTTCTCTTTTGAAATGCTGACATGGCTTAAGTCGTCTTCCCAAGTTCCAATGGTGGCAGCAAGGACGGCCAGTTTTCCTCTCCGCCCGACTGACGTTTCCGAGGGCGCGGCGGCGGCGGCGGGGTCGGAACTTGTCGCGACATTTTCTCTCAACAGACGCGGAGGCGCGGAGTCTTCCGCACTCTCGTCTGCAAGAGCGAAACACACCGAGCGGTTAGGCGATGACAATCTGAAAAGCGAGCATCCCAATTTCAATGTTAACATTGAGCACGATCACACTTCCATGTTGATACAAGAACAACCGACAGCCCCAAGAAGCGTTCTGCGCTTGGCCATTACCATCGGGTAACGATACAGCGCATCACGCAGCCCTGGCGAGCGGTGCGACCGGGAGCCGAGCCGAGCGGGTCTGGCTTTTCGAAACACTCTCCTCACCATTATTGCTTTTGCTTTCGAGACCGAATACCACATACGAGGAGGGCTGGCTGCCGCCCATTTTGGAAAATATGCAATACCCTTGCTGCGATTGATATGATTCCCATATTTCACATGTATCGAAAGAATTGATATTTTTCATGGAATGCAAGAATCCTAGAGTCCTAGTTCAAAGTAAAAAGCAGCTTACCGATGCCATCCCAGCATTTCCTCTGTTGGGCAAGCCTCTGTAGACGCGACTTCATATCGGTGGTGGCGGCGGCAGCGGCGGCAGCGGCGGCAGGTGAACCTTCCGCAGCAGGGTCTTTGACGCTCTTCGTTGCAACCGGAGCCACGTCAACAAGCCCGGACGTTTGCATTTTGGAAGGCGCAGCCGCAGCAATCTTCTCTGGTGCTGGCAGAAGCGTTTTCAACTCTACCGGCTGAGCGGGCGATCGGGTTTCCCCGGTCGAAGATGTCGGTGGGACGCTTACAGGGACAACAGGGGGCTTCTTGTCTGTTAGGGGATCTGGCTGAACAGGAGCCGGCGTTTGACTCTTTTCCGCCTCGACCGGCTCGGTATTTTCCGTTGAGCATCTGCGCTTGGACGGAGACGGTTTCAAGGAGGTCTGAGTCACTGGGAGGAATGAAAACATAAAGATGTGAAGTCTTCATCCAAGTGGTTAGTCGATGGAAATCAGACATACCTTCCGCAATAACCGTCTTAATCATCACACCGTTTGTATCAGTCAGAGGCTCCCTGGGTCTTTTGACTAGCTGTCGCTCTGCCGCATTTGGTCTGGCCGCCATCTTCTTCTGGAGGTTCTCTCTTCGAGCCCGTGTCCGCTCCAAGAGTTTCTGACGGGATGGTCGACATGGAACCGTTTCTTGACATTTTCCAAGAAGGCCATGCTAAAACAACTTCAATACGACTGACATGTGAAAGTATCAAACAGTTGACATGGGTTCTTTATTCTTTTTCCATAATAAAAGTCAATATCATATGTTGGTAACACACACCTGAGCCTTTCTTCTTGTATTGCACACAAAGTCAAACGTTTCGGTCCAATGCCTCCAAGTGAGTTTTCAAAGGACAGCATGTGAACGCAGCCGGCCGAATGTTTGGTGGTGGTCGGAGGGGCACACTGCCAGCCTGCCAGGCTGCCAGCCAGCCAGCCAGCCGACCGACCGACCGCCCCCTCCCCCTCGCCACGCCTCTGGCAGCCTGCCTGCTGTGAACCTTAGCACCACCAGTGCGAATGGGCGCGGGAGTACTTGGGAGTACAATTCCAAGCGTCTTTGAGTGTCCAAAAAGAGTGCTATACAAGTTTGATGTATTTCTTTGAACTAAAGTCTTATCCCTGTCTTTGACGACGTTTTAGGAATAGTTGTTAGTAACTAATGGCTCAAATAACTCTTCCGCCAACTTTCAACAGCGAAAACTACCTGCACACACCATCTATGGGCCTTGGAAAAGGACAGTCAATGTTTGAATGAAAAACGAATCGCCTCGTGACGTATACGCCTTTTAAACGTTGAGCTGTCAGTTATTGAAAAGAAACGAGACGTTCTCACCGGTTTCATCACACACAGAGAACGATTCAAAAAACCTCAGCGTTTGTTCAAATCGTTTATATTGAGAAATTCTAATCATCGCTTTGTAACTGATGTTACACTTTCGTCTTCCCTGCTAGGTTGCTAACGAGCATATCAAGGAAGTGAAATGGTTCGACTCACCTCCGTAAAAGGATCCATTCTGGCACTAATGTGTTGTGGCTTATAGATTTCTAAAAGCTCAAGTACATTAAAATGTCCAAAAGGAAGCGAGCGACTCTACCGACTGACTCTACCGACTGGTCTTCTCTTACCTCTTGTACAAAACAACTCCTGTTCAAATTCGAATTTTAGCGGCGCAGCTCTTCCGAACGTCTTTCTACCAATCACAGGGACGGACACTCAATTCAAGTAGGACCAGCCAATTGAAAGGAAGAGCCTGGGAGGGGGCGGTGGGAGAGAGAGAGAGAGAGAGAGAGAGAGAGAGAGAGACAGACAGACAGACAGACAGAGACAGACAGACAGACAGACAGACAGACAGAGAGAGAGAGACAGACAGAGAGAGACATACAGAGAGAGAGAGAGACAGAGAGAGAGAGAGAGACCAAGCTTGCGTTGAAAGCCAGGGAAATTAAACAGAGAATGAGGAAAATATCGGTGAAAATAGTATATTTCAAAAGTGTGAGGTTAACAGGGATTACATGCAATCTTGTTACGTGGCATCAGTCTTTTTTAAACAGTACAACTAACAGAAAAAATTCACTCATACAATGAAGATGTTTGAATGTATTGCTCATTAAGTTTACACAAGTAATGCATTTGTTATTCATGAAACATCCGATGACATGCTTCACGCAGCAATACAGTTTGAGATTAACAGCGAAATAAAGACATATCTTCAGGTGAAACAAACTACACCCATCTTTGTCAAACCCTTTTCGTTGTCTTCAGAACTACCCTTGTTATTGAAACGGTAACAATTTAAATTTAAGACTTTTTCAAGACCACAAGAAATGTTAAGGTTTATGATCCCTACTGTACGCAAGACCAACTAAGGGTGTCGAGATCGGTAGCCACACAAATGAAAGGGACACAAACGCGAAGCTGCTTCATTTTTCCCTAACGAGCCCAGTTTGATCATTTTTGGAAAAAACTCATCATTTTCTATTTAATCCCTTCATTTTGGAGAAATCATGAAAGAACCAATGCCTTTAGAAATGGCCACTTTAAATGAGGACTAGGGCCACACACCCCTAATCCTCCCCTCCCCTCCCCTCCGTATTTTGGTCGATGACGTCACGCGAGGACGGGCTCACTATTTCTCCATTGGAAATCATTGAACAGACATCGCCTAAATGTCTCTTTCGCTTAAATTCTGTCCCTTTCAGCGCAAGGATGGTTTTGGTTTGAGAAGAGAAATGGCAAAAAAAAAAAAAAACCTCAATTGGGAAGTGCACACAGATATAATAGCTAACATCAACAACAAGAAAAAATTCAACACAAAGAATAGTAAAATACAAAAATGACATTTCATTCACATGACGTAGTTCAGACTTCTGATGTCATTCAGTCTTCCGAAGCATCGTTGGTTTGATTGGTTTCCTTATTTTTTCGCACTTCCTCCAATTTTTTGTCCTGTCAAGGAAAAACAACAACAATCATCATGGAGGTACAATATCAATTGAACAAAGCATGACGCTTACTTTCTCCTTGAATTTTTCATTCATTGCTGCCATCATTGCTGTGCGTTTCCCTTGGTTGGCTTCCATTTTCTGATTGAGTTTCTCCTCAGCCATCTTGCTGAAATTGTTGTTCTCTTCCATAGCTTTCTGTTGCACTTCTTTTTCATGTTCACGTTTTTCTGCTAAATGCTTCAAAACCTCAGCTTCATGGTTCTGGGGAAAAAAAAAAGATTGTATCGCAATGTTCTTCTTCAATCATTATTGCGATGGAACATTGGCCTTTACTAATAGTTAACTGCAGAGTTGATGATATGAACAGAACAATGGCCAAAAGATCTTTTGAGGGGATAAAAATCAATCCCTCGTTTTTCCTTCATAGTTGGACACTTGCTTGGCAAACAGCATACTACAACTAGACGTGAATGAGCCGCTTCTTCTACCTTGCGTCTTTCTTCGGCAGCATCCAGCTTCCTCTGAATTTCCTCCAGTGAAACATCCTTTTTCTTTGGAGGGGCCAAGGGGAAGTCGCCTTTAGTGTCTGGGGTAGGTTCGCCAAGGATAACCTCAAAGGCTTGGCCAGAGGCCCGCTTGTCCAGCTCCTTGACCTGAATATCTATAGAGGGGTGTTCAGTCAAATCAGCAAATCAAAGTCTTCCAATACTATAACGAACATGACATATTCACCTTTGGGGGCTGCCATCTTAAAAGTACGCTGGATGATTGACCTTAAAAGGAGCAAATGTAGAAAGGAGGAAGATGGATCACCCACAGTGCTTGACTAAACAAAGCAGCCGAAATATAGCGCAACGGCGACACCCAGCGGTCGTTTGCACAGTTGCAACCAACCACCGCCCATCTCCCAAAAAACGCTCATGGCATCAGGAATCTTTCACATTGCGTACAATTTCGTTCTATTTTGAAGTCCATGCGGAAAAGCAAATATTCCAAATGCAAATCTTGTGTGGATAAATGATGGATGCTAACATTTTGCTTCCATCGATGGGAGTCGGAGGCAAAAGACAACACGTACTAGATTACACAATAATTGCGCACTTGAGAAAGCAATAGTCTTCTCGGGGAAAGCGGGCGGTAGGGTTTCCATCACGTAGTTGATTTCAGGGCGTTTCTTGGAATGAAAATATCTTTCTTGCCGAGTTGCGTTTGAACAATATATAATTCTCCCCCCCAAAAAATAACATGCGCGCGCGTACACACACACATATATATATCCCATACGCAGACTCGTCGCGAAGAGCAAACATCAATTTGTTCTCGTGACCTCATTACAAAAGTGTCAGGCTTGACGGTTAATGTTGTGTCAATGAACCCATTGAAATACGTCAATGGGTGTTCTTTTCTTCCCCCTCACTCGATCGGTAACGGGCATGACAATCACTATCAAACAAAGACGCCTTGACGGCAGCAGCGGCAGCAGCAGCGGCAGCAGCAGCATCAGCAGCAGCAGCATCAGCATCAGCAACAGCATCATCATCATCAGCAGCAGCAGCATCAAACAAAGACGGACTCACAACAATTGAGAGGATAAACAAGTCGTTTGCGTTCTCGTGACAAAGTGAACGGAACAACGTCACCATTAATTCCGACATTGATAAATGCAGTTTGAATGTGCCCAAATTGGTGCCAAAGACACCGCCCTGGCCTGCACGAACCTGCAATAACCTCGGTTGGCATTTTAGAAGTGAGCAATATGCACGCTACATATTGCTCACTTAAAACGCTGGCTGGGATACACGACAGACAATCGATTCACAACACAAGAACAAAATCGAATATTGCTCTTAGCAGCGCAAATCAAAGTCATTTAGGCACCATATGTCATGATCAATCCAGATTGACGCAAGATACTTACTAATGTGTCCCGCACGCAAACAAATATTGTTTTTGCACGCTCGCACGCACGCTTCTTGTCCACAAATCGCACCGGGTGTGCCAGTGTGATGGTACTGGCGGCGCGCACATAAATAGGCAACGTCACAGCCGATGTCGTCATAGGCTGCGCAGCCATTGGTTGACTGAAAAAGTCCATTTCAACGGGATTCAAATGTGCTCAAGTAACATTCGCCGAGCTTCTTCTCCTCCTCACGCAACTCCTGATTGTAAAAACAAATGAATCTTGTTCACTTCACAATGGTCAACCAAACATGACAGTATTGTTATGAGTATTCATAAGGGAATATTGGACAACCCTTAATGAATGATGTCCAATTGTTCTCATTTGATCACTTTTTGCACGTTTGACTGCACCCCAATGACAGTAGCTGCAACGGAACAGAAATATTTGGGACTCAATATATACTACATCCATGACGCATGGCGTCGTCACAAGGTGGGCTGGCTGGCTGGCTGGCTGGCTGGATGGATGGCTGGCTGGCTGGCTGGCTGGCTGGCTGGATGGCTGGCTGGCTGGCTGGCTGGCTGGCTGGCTGGCGAGTGCTGAGAGAAAGAAGCAAGCATGCAACAACACCTGAAGGAAATACAGTCGAGTCAAATGCTTTTGTACGAGCAATTTATTCCTTCCGTTTTTCTGTGACGACAAGGTGTTTACTTGGCCTGAACTTGGTTCCCTTGCACAATATTTTCTCTTCCGACCACAAGCCGTACACCGGGCCCACGTCCACGGGCATCCAACTCCAGGCTCTGAGTCCCTTGTTTGTGTGTCCCCTGCGCAACGGTGACCTCCATCCTCTGCTGAACGATACCGGCGCTCTCACCCGGACCCGACTCGGCGGCGGCGGGCACCGGCAGCCCCGCGACTTCCCCTTCCTCTACTGACCGTGGGTCCACGCGGACAAGGGCGTGTTCTCGGTCGTGCCGCAGCAAGAAGGTGCCGTCCGGCACCTGCGCCGCCTCCACGGGCACTGCTTCTGCACCCAGCGCTCGCTGGCTAAGGTGGAGCAGCTCCACGGGTTTGACCACCGTACTCAACGGGCAGGACTCCTGCGCGGGACTAGAATCCACCAGCGTGAGGTCGGAAGAGGCGTGCAAGGTAACGCCGTCGGCTTTTCCGTCTCCGGTCAGCACGTATCGTGTGAAAAGTTGCGAGCCGGCGGGGAGCAGAGTGACAATGTTGGACGACTGGGCCAAGGAGGCGATGGGTAGGTCTGCCAGAGCCAACGGCTGAGCCAAGGAGATGGGCGACAGAATGGTGACCTGCGCAGGCTGACGGTTGACGCCGGTAAGGGGCCTGTGCAAACGAAGCCGCTTTGTCTGGCGCTTGATGCTACTTTTGGCGGCAGGGTGCGGCGGGCATGACGGCAGAGCTTGATTCCGTTGCTGCTTTCGCTGTTCCGCCAACTGCGACTCCAGGTCTGCGCGCAGCAAAACGCATCCGTTGCTCGTCCACGTGTTTGTTTTGCACACGGAATATGTAGGCGTTTTGTCGGAACTCACCGCAAAGGATTCGAAGAATTTGCGCCTGGCTGGGATGGGTCTGCTGCCGCCTCTTGGCCAGCATCT
This sequence comes from Syngnathus typhle, assembly GCF_033458585.1. Taxonomy (NCBI): domain Eukaryota; kingdom Metazoa; phylum Chordata; class Actinopteri; order Syngnathiformes; family Syngnathidae; genus Syngnathus; species Syngnathus typhle. The sequence goes on from NC_083757.1 coordinate 251,111, forward strand.
TCTTGACAGAGTTGAGCAGTCCAAACACCTGGCCGAGGTTACTCAGCGCTGCAACCTCTAGCAGGGAGGGAGGAATTGTCATCAGAGAGAGAAAGGAGCGTGGCTTTTGCAAACACCATTCTCCGAGCGAGCGAGCGTCGTTTGCTGGGACGTCCGTACCTGTGTTCTGCAAGACCACCGACTCCTTGAGCAGCTGCAAGTTGTTCAGCAGATCCAACAGCTCAGTACTGATTTTGCTTACCACTTCACCCAGCAAACCCACATCAGCAATTCCCTTCCAGAAGTTGAGCGTGTCTTCTACACACGAGCAGACAGACCGCAGTGCATTTGGGCTCTTTGAAAGGCGGGCGTCCTAAACAGAAGACCGCCGGTACCTGAGATTTCCCCAGAGTCGTGGCGGTGGTGGCGGCGGTGGGGCGATTCCGCCGACTTTGAGACGCAGTCCCTGGTTTCGGCCGCTCCCTCCGTCATATTGTCTCCTACTATCTTGCCGTTGGCAGAGGAGGACTCCTGCGCTGAAAGAGCAACGCAAGCCGGCCCGTTCCAAAGCCCGTGTACAGCCAAAAGAGCGATGGTAAGATTGGTTCTCACCTTGAGAGGATGTAGAGGAGAGTCCAGTGCTGTCAGGTGGGAAGCGCGTGTTGTTGATCAACAAGTCAAACTTGGTGCTACGGCAAGTGTTTGTACACAACGTCGTGTGTTGATAGAAGTCAAGTTGGCCCGAATCCATAATCTTTCTGGAGAGAAGCAAGAAAAGGAATGAAGCTACTCATCAATGGTGAGCTAAAGGAAGAAGGGTGTGCATCAAGCAAGCGGACCGCAAGCACATTGCTTTGGAATAATCCGTCTCTTTTCTTCCGCTGATCTGGAGTTAGGTGGGCCGGGAGGGGGCGGCAGACGTACGCGTACGTCGTGCGTCAAGACTCGACAATAACAGCCCACCTGAGCATGACTCCACCCATCCGGATTGCTCGTTTCCAGTCTTTCAGAGTGGCTTTCCCGGAAATGTGGACAAACTGCTTTGGACTGATGAGCTGATCGTCAAACTGGGGAAGAGAGTGGTGGCAAGGTAGAAGTGGATTAGAACAAAACACACACACCCATCCACGACCCCCTTGTTGTTATTATTAAACACACTTTGGTGTTGCTGCAACTTGGTACCCGGCGCCGCACTTTGAAATGAAATCCGACTGACCTTCACACATTTGACATTGATTCCTGGGCACACGAACTTCTTCACTAGTAACATTGCTTTACTGTCACCGCACGTTATAGGGCAGCAAATTTCAACGTCACCTTCCTCAGTCTCTTCTACAAGGAGGAAAAGACGCACGTGAAGCAAGACGGCAATAAGCGAGAGAGAGTGTTTTGCATGGTTGTGATCCTCTTACCCGGATGGCCTTCATCCGTCATAACGGACACAGCAGTTTCATCGCATTCTTCTCTGCAATGAAAGCACTTTGGGTTAATAATGAATTGTGGCTTTTGAACAGACCCGCCCCAGATCAATGACAGTACTATTAAGAAGAATAAATATGGACATTCCAAAAGATCCGTTTGCGACACGTCCGGCGGCGGCCATTGTTAAGGAGAAGGTCGACCCCTCGATGTTGTCGACAGGACTGCGGTCCCTCCCCGCGGATCTAAATCCAGCTCTTGCCAACTACAAATTTGGGAGTGGCAAGTGTGATTGTGTCATGGTCAGTCAAGTTGAGTTACCTACTCACCCTGCACTTATGGACTGGAGCTGAAGGATGACCTGGCTTTTATCGACAACATACTCTGTGTTAGTGTCACCATCAGTCTTCACCACGAGTACCTCCCCACTGGACATAGTTACATCTTGCGTAGCTGCCATCACGCTCTCTTCTCTTTTGTCACTTTTCCAACCATTCCATGTTGCTAGAACAGACAGATGGATTGTAAATATGAGCGATCTTGCGAGCATTCTCTTGGAAATGGCGAACTGGACTGCATGTATGTAGCGGCCATCCAATAACAATACATAACGGCGCAGATGTCGTACGTTTTCTGGATTGATAAAGGAGAACCTTCGGGAGCTATCACATTGCACGACGTACGTACTCTTCATTCAGTCTTCACAGTTGAATTCATACGTTTGATTTAGGAAGCGGAATGGCGTCCTTCTTGGCCTTGCTTGCACGGCTTTAGAAGCATCAAAGTCGACAAATCATCTTTGACTTGATACAGGGGGGGGGGGGGGGGGGGCATCGCTGGAAGGAAGCCATTACGTCTGTCTATCATAATGGAATGGCGTAACATATTGTTTGGAGCAGCGGGAACTTGATGACTCAATATCGCCCGCCATTCAACTTTGGCTGGAATTGTTACGTGCTACTACGTACCTACGAAACGTACGTGCATTTTAACGCTGCGTTCCCCCGTAAAATGACGTCTGCTCGTGCGGAACCACGCATAGCAAACAACGGCGGCACGGCGCGGCGCGGCGGGGCGGCGACGCAACAGCGACATCTCGTCAAAGAACAGCCTGACATGTGTTCCTTACGCAGTCAAAGGCATTCAAGACTGTGTGTTTTAAAAATCAAATTCAATGTCACTCCTTTACCGTTTGAGCGGAATTTACGTCCAGAGTCCGAAGAAGCCGCGCATGCGCTGTTGACTATTCCACTTTTACTTCCTGCTTCAGAGATTGACTTGTCGAAAACATCCAGCCCACAACTTTAGCAAATGCCCGATTGAATCATCTTGGAGCAGGCATTTCTACGCCGGACATCGTTTTCGGCCTTTTAGCCTCTTGCGGCTCCGATAGGTAGGTAGGCGTAGCATTCGCCTCAGTGATGTAATCGTAACCGGCCCGGCCCGCAAATTGCAAAAATGGGCGTATAATTGACGCCCGCTGATAAGCATTTGGGGGTGAGGGTCGTCTTCCCCCCCCCACAAACCCAAAACGGTCTTAAAAAAAAAAAAACCAAAAAAAAACCCTACATATTTTGTCCTCAAAAAAATGTGTTGTGCAATAACATGTCACTTGTGTGTATGTTCTTTTTTAGTTTGTATAGACCTTTAGCTTGTATCTTCCGATTTTTTATTTTAGCAGATGCACTGATCGGTTGGCACTTTTAATTTCGTTGTACATGTGACAATGACAATAAAGATCGATTCTATTCTAATACCACTAAAACAAAACGAAATCAACTCAAAACAAAAAGTGTTGCCCCCTGTCCAGCATGGATTTGTCAAAATCAAGTTAATCCAAGATGTAAAAATCTCCCGTTTAATTTAAGATTGGCATTTTTTTAAAAACGTTTTGTCTACCAAGTATTTACTCTAAAGAGAACTTGTTAAAAACATGGCATTTCCTCACCCAAGGGAGGTGCCATTTTTGGTCTCTTATGACCCATATTGACACATATCAACATAGGTATTATTAGTTGCGTGTTGCTGACATGCCAGGCTTTTGGGTGCACTAATGAGAAATATGCAGGGAAAGCTTTTCAGACTCCAAATGCGTTGCACAACCCAAAAAGGCAAACCATGTGCTCACCACCTGCGGGAGGGGCCAAAGGGTGCATCGTGAGCCACACAGGCGCCAAGGCACCTCGGCGGTCTGATCCCCAAAACAGAGGCTGCGAAGGTCACATTTTCATCGCCTTAACTCACGGCCCGTCTCCACAGAAACCAGGCCAGATTGGAGGGCTGAAACCAGGCCAGATTGGAGGGCCGGTTGTTGAAGGCTGCGTGAATTTGGACAGCCTGCGCGGGCCGGAAACGACGCCACGGCGCCGCTATATTGTGCGTTGAAGGACGCTGCCTATTCCTTTGTGCAGAGATAGTCCGCCTGTCCAAATTCACTGCGGCTTACGTAGGCGGAGCTTCCAGTGCTGCGAAGGACCAGGCCTTCATATCGGCTTTGGAGGACGCAGGCTGCCAATTTGGACACAGCAAAAGTGTGTTTCAACAGCAAAGTCTTACTCTGACCTCAAATTGTAAAGTTGGCGAGTAAAAGCAGGCTTTGTGATTCAGTATGCATATTAAAGACAAACTTGCACGATACGCGAAGGTTTATTCTGCAACATTTTCAGTGACATACATGGTTTTTTTTCCCTATTATAACAAAACGAGCAAAAAAGAGAAAGGGGGGAAAAAAACACAAAGCTTGCTTATCTACTTGCAGCCATGTCAAAAGGGTAGTGCTGGGGGAAATCGTGGATGACCTTTACAGCTTCGTTGTAAAGTTCCAGGTCTGTGGCAAACATGGGCAGAGTGTCAGAACAAGGATGAGATCAACAAATCAGAGCTCCTTTGACACGTTCATGACTTACCAAAGGGAATGCCCTTCTCGTCTCGGAGCATGTTGAATGTGGTGGCCCTTATGGCTCCTTTGTTAGACACCATTCCAATGACTTCCACAATTCCAGACAGCTCCTCTTCAAGCTGAAAGAAAGAAAAGTTACAGTCCCAATGATGGTCACGCACACACATCTGGGTGTGGTGAAATTAGTCCTCTGCATTGAAGTCATCCCCGTGTGATTTGGATCCATCCCCTGGGGGAGAGGGGAGCAGTGAGCAGCAGCGGTGCCGCGCTCCGGAATCAACTGGTGATCTAACCCCCAATTCCAACCCTTCATGCTGAGTGCCAAGCAGGGAGGCAATGGCTCCCATTTTTATAGTCTTTGGTATGACCCGGCCAGCCGGGGTTTGAACCCACAACCTTCCAGTCTCAGGACGGACACTCTACCACTAGGCCACTGAGCTGGAGAAGTAAGTAAGTAAGTAAGTAAGTAAGTACGTAAGTAAGTAAGTAAGTAAGTAAGTAAGTAAGTAAGTAAGTAAGTAAGTAAGTAAGTAAGTAAGTAAGTAAGAAAGTAAGAAAAAGAGAGAGAGAGAGAGATAACCTTGTTCACTGCAAATTGTAACATACAAATGAAGCTAAACTCAGCTTTGATAATGAAGCTAAACTCAGCTTTGATCCATTTATGAACTTGATTTTTTTTCTTGAATGAATTGAAACAGATATCCAGAAAGTGCAAACACAAACATTGTGATGTTAGTGCCAGACTGCTGAGGTAGAAAAGAAAGGTTATACAAATGAAATGACACATTACATTGAACTCACACTAACTCAATTGTATGAGAATGGTGAGTGTGAAATTGGATGCATATCTTGCTTCCACATCTCATCATTCTGATCTAAACCGTCCTGCAACATAAATGATCAATCGGGCTGGCTTGAGATGGATTGGAATCGTATACTCACAGGGTCGTTTAGCTCAACACACACACTTCTTCCTTCTCCGTCGGCGACAGAGAAGCTTTTCCCGGTGTTGTGTACCTAAACAACAAACAAATATAGCACGTTAACCATGAAGTCATAGCTCGTATGGAGTGTTCTAGTCACGACTCTTACCGTCTCAACATGTCCGACAAAACAGACGGGTTTGCTAATATATTGCGTCAGCATGGATGAGTTAATTCGAGGCTTTGGAGACTCCATCGTATTAGACATCTTCACGCAAAGACGCCCGACCAACGAGTGTACGGCGCCAAAATGTTGACAACTTACTTTTGTTATATCCTGTGCGCCGCGCGAGCGGGATTTTACCGACGACTCCACCAGTCTTATCCAGCGGCAAGCAATGGCATTTATAATGGAACATACCCAAGGTTCCTGTACGACGTATCCGCTGTACGTTAACTATTTAATTCCGGAAGAAACATTCGGAAAGACTGGTACGTCATACATCTATCTTTAATCTATATTTTCGAATTGAATTCGAGGATATATGTGCGTGTGTGTGGCGAGAGAGCGAACGTAAGCGCCCGCGCAACGACATATAATAACTAAACGTGAGAGATTTAGTGTAATATTACTGTGATCGCTGAAACACTTGGTAGTAAATGTAGTTTCTACCCGGAAAGGAGTAACAGAGGTCACAACAACACGGTCATTCTGAACAAATCCAAAGTGATCATTTCTTAGATCTTTGTAACGACAAACGGCTCGTCATATATCATTTACTTGACGTCATTTAAATACACAACTCCAAAAGTTGATGACTCATTTACTTGACGTCATTTAAGTACACAACTCAAAAAGTTGATGACTGTTGATTACGCAACTTCACAACAATGCAAGTCCGACAGACTGTAGTTGTGCTTCCTTCCAATCGAACGCTTGAAAGTACTGACCGTGCTGTTTGACACGCGACTGTTAATGTACCAATCCAGGGCGTGAGGGTGAGCAGAGCACCATGTTCTCTTTCCTGGGTTTACGTAAAGATCCAAAGAAGTCGACGTCAGAGAGGGATGCTGATGGAGGCTTTGTGATCATTGGTAAGAAAGATGATCTTTGTAGCCTGGAAGATCGGGTGTCAAAAGCAAGGTTGGGGGAACAAAATCCCCCCACCATTTTACGTGACCTACTGCAACGAACTGTGTCTACTTCAATTGACGTATTTTCCTATTGGAATTTGGCTTTGGGGCATTGATTTACACCAAATCCTTTGTAAACAACATGGAACGTGTTTGCCTGCTACTATTTTTCCCTGATATTGTAACACTGCGTCAAGGCAAGCCAGACCAAATCTCCAGCGATTTGGTCTGAATGAATTTCCATGGACAGGGGTTGGCTCCCCAAACAATCCACAAAACCCCCGCCCAATCAAACTATAATAAAAAGAAATACATATTTGCGTAAATCAGCAAATAGGTGAATCCGCCTGCCGCTGCCGGAATGCAAGTATGCAACGGTCCACTGTATCCATGTTTAGCTTGTTCCTTTGCAGGAGAAACAGTTGAAGAGCAAAGGCGGAAGGTGCAGTCGATGAACATTGCACAACCTTCAACCAATGTTATTGTCTTGCCATCTAAGGTGAGCTTTTTCCATTCAGAAATGTATGGAAAAGGTAATTTGTGCGCAATTATAGTCCACACAATGGAATTGACAAATGGTTTCTCTTTTATAAAAGCCATCGTGTCCAGCTCCAGCCCGCCCAGTGGAAACAACCACAAGTCCACCTCCATCACCCACGAACGTGGAAGATGGGTCCTCCTCCGTCACAGAGGCTTCTTCAATGGCCCCTGATCTCCTTGGTGACATCCCCTTCGCTTTGGCACCTCATGTTCAGGCAGTGCAGAGAGGTTTCCCTTCTCTTCCCGATGTACTGCTGTCCAAGGACATGAACTCTAGCCTAATGTATTTTCATTATGACTTCACTTTGGAAAAATCCATTCTACAAATTTGATCGTTTTCACCAAACCCAAATCATGTTTTTGTCTGTTTTGCATTTGTTTGCTACTGTACATCCTGTTCAGAGTCATGAATGGGCTTTAGTTGATCTCAGAGTTGGACAAGTGTTGTACATCCTATTTGTCAATCAGACATCAAGACAATCACACTAACTGCAGTGGTTACCCATTAAGATACAGTGAGTGGTTCAGCACTTGTTCTCCCCCAAATTCATCCTTATCACAACTTTTCACCAAATCAAATGAAGACTAAATGAAGTGCAAAAATGCGTCAAAAGGTTTGGTTACCATCTGGGATCCTACTCAACATGGAACTGTCAAAATCATTTTGTTTTCCCTGTATCTGACTACTTGAAGTCATAAACAATACGAAGGCATACGTAGTTTGTTGAATCTATCCTCCGCATCAACGGCAATAAGTGACAAGACGCCAACTGTGAAGAAGACACAATGACATCTTTTACTATACGTATAGGAATTATCCACACCATCGCTGCCATGGTATTTTCATTCGGGCATTTATTATTATTATTTTTTTAAAGCTATGCTCTTTACAAAAGCATGTAGAAACTGCCAACTAATCCATTTGCACTGCATTTTCGACGTGGAAACAATGTCAACGGTGTTAAGCAACTGTGCCTTATTGCTTTTCAGTCCACGCTAAATATATATTTGTTATTGTTTGAAGGGGAAAGCGTTAACACTGAATTACTAACGTGCCGGAATGACTTTTCTTCTCTCCAGCCAATTTGGGTCTTGCTCATTGTATGAGTGGTAACAATGTAGTAATACAGCTCATGTAAGAAATGTTTACCAAATGTTAAAAGTACAATCATAAAGTAGTATGGATTTCCTTCGTACATTTAAAACGAGATGAATGTGTACTTTCTAAATTTGTCCCATTAGTCGTCAAAACGGCTGGGCTTAAAATAAAAGGAGCCAACTGTGGTTCTCATCAGGCTTTTTCCTGTCTCCTGCACCGCGGTCTAGTTACAGGCTCAGGCAGAGCAGCGCAGCCGTGGGGCCATAGGAGCGAGCGAGCGAGCGTTTGTATGCGTGGAAAGCAGCCAGCCAGCCAGCCAGCCAGCCAGCCAGCGAAACAGCCAGCCAGCCAGCCAGCCAGCCAGCCAGCCAACGAGCGCACCCCAACTAACTGTCTCCTGCTCTGCTCTGTTCTTCCCGGGCGGTTAGCTGGAAACAAGGACGCTGGAGTGACCTGGTCCCGTCCCGTCCCGCCAGCCCGGGTGCAGGCAGGTCGGATATCTATCCGGCTGCTTGCTTGTTTCATTGGCATTGTCGGAGCGCGAAGGTAAGCAAGGTAAAGGCGGAGGATTTTGCAGCGCAGCTATCTAGCACGGCGCTAAGCTAAGTAGCGCCCGTCCGTCCGTCCGTCGTTCCCTGCTCAGATGGAGCGATGCTAGTACCAATACTCGATCGTCAAATAAGGCCATCGAAGCATAAGGCGCTAATACCAACGTGGACAACAGTGGAACGAGCGCATCATGCGCATGACGTTGTTGGAGTCTATTCGGCTTATGGATTAGGTCACACCATTAAACGGAACATTTAGTCAGTCTCCTCTTATGTCAAATGTGTGCGTTGTTTGCTTGCCAGCGTTTGTCATCATACGCCACGCCACGTTTGGTTTTGGTGAGGATGATCATGACAAGCCGAAGTAGGTCGGCATTTTTCATCAAAACGAGTCCACTAATGCAAATGATTTGTTCGTCGAATTGTCATGCGAAATATAAGTTGCTCAAGTTTGCTATACAACGTCTTGGATTTTATAAGGAAGACAGACCAGTGACAATTTGACTTGAAACCATTCAGATAGTTAGGATATGAAATCGTTCTGTTTATGCACGATAGCTTTGGACATGTTATGATGACTACAGGCTTGCCCATTTAATTGGGTCACTAGGAATAAAAACAGTCAGCGCGCGCCTGGGAGGGAGGGAGGGAGGGAGGGAGGGAGGGAGGGAGGGAGGGATGGATGGATGGGAGGGAGGGATGGATGGATGGATGGATGGGAGGGATGGATGGATGGATGGGAGGGAGGGATGGATGGATGGAGAGGCCGACATATAGAAGGTGTATAACAAATGTTTGTTTAATGTGTTATCCTCACGTGGGTCTCGGCTCTTATTATTTTACTCATTGACTTGAGTGCGAGATAGAGTCAAGTAGCAGCAACAATAAACTATAGAAGCAGGGAACGGCGCGTGCTTGTGGGAGTTGCCACACATTCTGAGGGAAATTTACCGAAGTCAAATTCCTTGTTTGGCACGCTCAAACATGGCGAATAAAAAACTCTTGAATCTTGAAATGATCACTCGCTACATTTAGCCAATTCAATCCAATACTAAGCTTGTCATTGCTAAATAACATTTAGTAACTCTTAATGTCTTGAGGCATAATCAATGACTGAATATTCAGTAATGAATTAAATGAGTCTGATAGACACAACTTGAATTCCATCATGACCTTATTTCGATCCCTCAACGCGGCGTTTTGTACGTCATAGTCTTGCAGCTAGAGATTAAAAAATGGCGCCTCCCTTAGGTGAGTAAGTGCTATGTTTTGAACTTTTTTTTTTTTTTTAGAATAAATATTTGGTAGACTAACGTCTAAAAAAAACCTCTGTACCCATTTCAGACTAAACAGGAAGGTTTGACATTTTTTACTGTGCCACAGTTCTGACTCTATGCAGCTATAGTCATGGCAAAGTATCCGTCCGTTTTCAACACCGCCCATCCAGATTTACCGGTGAGGTCATTTCATCTAAGCATTTGGATGGGAAGCCCTCTTCCGACCATTTCCTTGGCGTCAGAAAGGAGACAAAATCGGAAGTAGAGACACATGACAGTGTTTGCGCGTGCGTGTGCGTGTCCCTCAGTACCTCAGTGTCCATGTCCAAGTCAGCCCAGATGCCACTGTCCAACAACATAACGGTGTCAAAGCCCTCAATCTCTCGGGTGCCCAGCAGCATGGAGGGCATCAATCATGAGCTGGAGAAGGTCTTTATCAAAGACAACGGAGAGAAGGAAGAGTTGAAGGTAGCGTTGCGCTCTGTTGATCAATGTGTCATTTCATGGATTGGCTTGTAGTCGTAGCAAAGCACAAGAAACAAATACAAGAGCGGCAATGAGGAGACTCGAAGAAAAGAATCCCCCTGATTTGTTGCAGTCTCTGGAGGTGCCCGATGGCCGTCGAGCGCCCTTTCCTCCGCAGCAGCGCAGCGGCTCCGGAGGCACCGACATCCAAATTCCATCAGGCCCCGGACGGTCCAGCAGTTGCTCCAGCCTCTCGCCCTGCCCCTCACCCGCCGCCTGTCCGTCGGGATCACACGACAGCAGTCCCTTTTCCACCGAGGATTTACTCGATGATCCCGATAAAGGTTCAAAACCTTTTCTTTCGTGAGTGTAAAAGTGAGGTGGATGTCCGGGTTGTTTTCTGTTTGGGTCTCGGGATCCATCTCATCTGCCTCGGTCTTACAATCGACTTAAACGTACTTTTCCCATGTCGTTGCAGACAGCGAAAGTAGCTCGCCCCTCCCCAAATTTGCATCTTCCCCCAAACCCAACAACACCTACATGTTCAAGCGAGAGCCGCCCGAAGGTTGCGAAAAGATTAAAGCCTTTGAGGAGATGAGGTAAGCGGAGTGATACCTGCAGATGCTTTGAATGCAAACCCGACGACATCGTCCCAATGGATTTTCTTTTTTTTTTTTTATGGTTCTGACCGTCTTTCAGCTCGAGGCAGTCGGCGTCGGCCGCCCTCTTTTCCTGTCCGGACAAAAACAAAGTCAACTTCATTCCAACTGGCTCGGCATTCTGCCCCGTCAAACTCCCGCCGGTCCAGTCTCAAGAGAAGGAGGAGGACGACGACCACGACGGGACAGAGACGGCGACGACGCACGAGGCTCGAGCCTCCCCGGCTGCAAATGATCCTCCCGGCCCAGCCGGCGCCTCAGCGGAGCTGCCGCAGACAGACAGTCGAGCCCTCAGCTAGTAGCGAGCAGAGCTGGTCTCTAGCTCCAGGTTTGACCTTTGTGACTGACTCTCCCAAAACACCTTCTCCTGCCATGCCACAAGAGCCTTGGTATCTGTGTGCTGACCCCTGCGAGCCCTCTCTCTCTCTCTCTTTGTCTCTCTCGCTCTCTCTGCATGATGTAGAAACTGTCTCCACCACCGCCACCACCGCCACCACCACCACCACCACCACCACCAAGAACCACTTTGCCACCAATATTCTGTCCTGTATTATTCTGTCCATGGTTGTGGCCAGGAAAAGAAGAAGTTGTATTGTGCAGGAACCATAGGGATCAAAGTGGAAGGGATGTGTATTTTAAAATGATAGTATATTTCTTATGATTAAATGATGTATTGTGTTCTGTTTGAAACATTTTCAGAAAGAATAAGCTCTTTAAATGGAACGTGTGTGTGTGACTCTCGGGCACAAAAACGACGGGTAGTCGCACTGGCGTGCTATATGACCTAGAGCCCATGAAGCACTGACTGTGAAAATGATCGCTTGGCACATTTGTGATTGAAACACCAGAGAAATAAGTAAAGATCACTTCCCAGCTAGAATTGATGTCAATTTCCTACCTTAATGGCTCTGGGGGAAAGAAAAAAAAAGGTGTTATTGAGCAGTGACAGAGAAATCGCCACGACTTAAGTGAAAAAACACCTATGGTATTCTCTTTGCACTCCCAGATTTCATTTCAATCGACGTTGTTGCTGCACATTGCTGTCAACTAAACTGTGCATACAATTAGAAATGAGTATACTTTTAAAAACTCAATTGCTCCAATGGAAAAGTCTTCAATGATTATCGCTAAATAGAAATGAAAGGGCGACCAGACCTAACATGACGACATTTGTAGCGGTAAAAAAGAAATGGCCATTTTGCGGTTACAACACGCTAGTCCAGCAGATGGCACTCTTGAGCCACAAAGCAATCCAAGGAGCACAATGGAGCTGCATGGAGTTCCCTCGAGTCTTGTCTGATCGAGTTAACATAGAGGGAAGGTCGTGTTGGCTGGCTGCCAGGGATATATTGATTTGGGCCCCTCCCTCAGTGTCTCAAATGAGAAGAATCCAACTTAGGTCTCTTACCTACTACCCCAAGTCAGCTGGGGCTAGCTAGGCTGCATCCATCCGTTGGCCTCGCTCGGTGCAGAGGTTGCGGCTTTCCGTTACGGCTCCGCTCTTCTTCCTTTGTGGAGTTTGCATGTTCTCCAAACGGATCGAACTGAACACAGAATAAATAAATAAATAAATAAATAAATAAATAAATAAATAAATAAATAAATAAATAAATAAATAAATAAATAAATAAATAAATAAATAAATAAATAAATAAATAAATAAATAAATAAATAAATAAATAAATAAATAAATAAATAAATAAATAAATAAAAGTATCTCTGCAACACCCAGAGGGATAGATTAAACCTTTCTACAATCCCGGAGATTGCACCATGAAACGTATTTGAAAGCTAAATAAGTGCATTTTCCATGATGCATTTAACGTACAGTAACTCACATCAAGATATACCTTTGTATATGTACACGTGTTTGTTCATTTTGGGGATTATATATTGATAGGCATATAGAGCGATTTTTGTTTTCAATGCAATACATTGCAATTGTTTGGTCAGCTATTGATTTTTTTTCTCTTAAAATGATTTGTTCCTTTCTTTCATACTCACAAAACCTTGTGCCTTCTGCTTTCATTCAAAGTGCCTGAATTGCACTTGGCAGTAGGGCATACACAAAGTAGCCCATGCAGTGAGAGACACTTTGCACTTTTTCAATGAGCGGGTGCCCTATGCTGCCAAAGCTCAGTGCAGCCAGTCTAAAAATATGTCCAAATGCGTGCACGATTTTGAAGGAGGCCTTTGTGAACGTGAAGGAGCTCGTGGCCAGCTTGTCATCTCTGGAGATGATGCAGAATGGACCAACTGTCAGATTCTCTCTTTTGTGCGTCCGTCTCGCGGGTCCTTTGCGGGCCCATCCCACCTGAAAGAAAGAAAAAGAAAAAAAAAATCCATCTGTCCTTCCAGCCTCGTATTCTTTCCCCATCTGCTGCCTGGGTGGGATTTCATTGTATTGCCACCGCGACCCCCCCCCATGCTGGACACCTTCAATCGACTGCCCTTTTGTTTTAGCCGCCATATCAATAGGAGAAAAGACACTTATGGTAATGAAGCCTTATCGTGTTCCGTTCAGACATCTGCCGTCTTCCAGTCGTATGGCAGGCAGCGCGGTCCGAGTCGAAGCCGGCCGACTGCGATCCGTCCGAATCCATCGCCATTGCCGATCTTGCGCTTTTCACCTGCTGACCAGTAACAAAAAGTCATCACAATTGTTGGAGAATAAAACTAGAGACTTCCAGGAGGTCCTTTTACACCTCAGACATTGTTCCAAAAGGCATATTTTCCGCTTTTCACCTGCTGACCAGTCACAAAAAGTCAACAGAATTGTTGGAAAATAAAACTAGAGACTTCCAGGAGGTTCTTTTATACCTCAGACATTGGTCCAAAAGGCAGATCTTGCGCTTTTCACCTGCTGAGCGGTAACAAAAGGTCAACACAATTGTTGGAAAATAAAACTAGAGACTTCCAGGAGGTTCTTTTATACCGCAGACATTGTT